>NW_006408542.1:7835651-7871153 GCF_000296735.1 Chrysochloris asiatica | reverse complement strand
AGAATTGCAATCATTGAGATGAAACAGGGCTTATTAGTTATTGTATGTAAAACACATGATCTTGTCTGTAAACCTTCACCCAATTCACAAGAAAAAGTTAAAAAGAAAAAAAAAAACACTGTGTAAGGATTCATTTAGTCAGAATATGGAAAGGAAAAATACTTGTCTCTTAGTGATCACTCCGTAAACATGGTGCAATGATACTCAACCCTGCTATACATTAAAATCACCTATGGAACTTTAAAAACCCACCCCATGCCTAAGCCTTTTATGTTCCAAAGATTCTGATTTGATTGTTCTGGGATGGGCGTTGTTGTTGTTTTTTGGTGCTGTCGAGTGGGTTCTGACTCATTGGGACCCTATGCGTAACAGAACAGCACTGTAGGATCCTGTGCCATCCTCACAATTGTTGTTACCTTTGGTTCCATTGCTGCTGTTACTGTGCCACCCCGTCTCATTGGGGGTATTCCTGTTTTTCTCAGACCCTTCACTTTACCAATCATGATATCCTTCTCTAGGAACCGGTCCCTTCCGACAATATTTCCAAAGTATGAGAGACGAAGTCTGGCCATCTGGCTTATATGGAGCCTTCTGGTTGTACTACTTCCTATACAGATTTGTTTTTTCTTCTGTAACTCCATGGTACTTTCAGGATTCTTCTGCAATACCATAACTCAAATACATCAATTCTTCTGCACTCTTCCTTATCCACTGTCTGACTTTCACATGCCTATGAGGCTAGTGAAAATACCATGGCTTGGGTCAGGAGCACCTTAGTCTTCAAACTGACAGTTTTGCTCTTGAACACTTTAAAGTGTTTCTTTTGCAGCAGATTTGCCTAATGCAATATGCCATTTGATTTCTTAACTATTGCTACCATTGACGTTGATAGTGGGTCCAAGCAAAATGAAGTATTTCACTACTTCAATCTTTCTCCATTTATCATGATGTTATTTATTGGTCCAGTTATGAGAAATTTTGTTTTCTTAACAGTGAGGTGCAATCCATACTGAAGGCTGTAATGTTTGATTTCTTCATTAAGTAGAAATGAGGAAGTAAAAGAGATGAACAGAAAATGTCAAAGGGCAGCTGGAGAAGACAAAGTATTAAAATGAAATGTGCAAAGACCTAGAATTAGAAAACCAAAACGGAAAAACGCACTCAACATTTCTCAAGCTGAAAGAACTGAATGGTGGTATTAACTGGCCTTCCTTGTAGGTGTATAGATACTCTCCTACCATGGACAGAATTGTACTTTAAGGTGGATCTAAAAATGTTCTTTTTGACCATTAATGTGATGTCATTCCTCTTCAATTTGTCATTTCTGGCAAAGTAGATTATATAATTGTCAGATTCAAAATGAACAATACCAATTCCGCAGAAGAAAGATGAGGCTTTCTTCTCCCATGAAGATTTACAGCCTCAGAAATGCCATACAGGGTCGCTATGAATCAGAACTGACTCCATGGCACATAACCACCAACCAATACCTAGGATGTCCATCTTTATGAGTTCCATTTCATTTTTGACAACTTGCAGTATTCCTAGATTCATACGTCATACATTCCATGTTCTGATTATTAATAGATGTTTGCAACTGTTTCCCCTCAGTTTGAGTTGTGCCTTTTCAGTAAATTAAGGTCCTGAAGGCTTTGCTCCATCCATGTTATTATAGTCTACTTTAAGGGGGCAGCCCTTCTCCAATCATTTTTTAGGTGCTTTCTAACGTAAGGGGCTCATCTTCTGGCACTATATCTGACAATGTTGTGCTGCTATTCATAATGTTTTCATCTTCTGGTATTATATCTGATAATGTTCCACTGCTATTCAGAAAGTTTTCAGTGTTTAAACATTCAGATGTAGTCTACCTCTCCTCCTTCCTAGTCTACCATGGGTGACCCTCCTGGTATTTAAAATACCGATGGCATATCTACTAGCATCACAGCAACACACAAACTACCACAACATGACAAACTGATAGATGAGTGGTGGGGGTAGGGGCGTACTCATTAATATTTTTTTAAACTCTCCCCAGAAAATTGCAATATGTTCCTAAGATTGAGAACCACTTCCCCAGCATATCAGAATGAGCATCATCCTTGGATTTGAAACTTTCTGCTATGGTTTAAGCAACTAATTTTACTTCTCTGAATCTTGGTTTCTTTAATATTAAAAAAGAAAGTGATATTTTGCTTTTATAAAGTTGTTTTGAATATTTAATGAGATACGTTTTTTTAAAGCTCCTCACAGAGGTTGCTGGCGATTAGTACTCAGTAAGTGTTTCTTTTGTCCCCTTTTCTATTCTTGTTATTAGTTAGGGATACACACTTGGAAAATATTAATAAAGATAGAAGACATGTGGTGTTACTAATCAGGCAGCCTTGAAAGTAAGAGAACTATTCATTACCTCTGACCCGGTGGCAACAACAATGGATTCAAACATAGTGACAATTGTGAGGGTAACACAAGACCAATCAGTGCTTTGTTCTTTTGGGCATAGTGTCATTATGCGTTCTAACCAACTCAACGCACCTGACAACCTTACAACAATATTAATTATCTTACCAAAAATGTCCACCTAAGGGGTTAAAACCAGAGACGTAAATGGCAAATATGTTTTACATTTACTCCTTCCTCCTCTCTATGCTCATCACAGACATTTACTAATCAGAGCTGGCATATTATTGCAACAAAGTTGCCATTTTGTCTTAGGTCATGAGCCGCCACTAACCAGCAAATGAAACATCTTTTCAAGAGATGATAAATGGGTTCCTTGAGGAGCAAAGAGTGTGTGACCAGAGATAAAGGCAGGCCCTGAAAGATTCCCAGCACTATGCAATCTGATCTATACAGAACAAAGAGTTTTTGCTTTCTGGTGAATGCAGAGAATGCAGTGAGGGGGCATGAGTAGACTCCAAGCTAGAAATGAAAGAGCTGGAGCCTGTGTGGTGCTTGGGGCTTTCAAGGTGTGTCTACCTCCCCTAACTTCCAGAAAGTGATCTCAGATTGTTTTCCCAAAGCCAAAGGATTTCTCTGACTTTAGAAACGTGCAAGTGCCTATTGCAGCATTTCACCCCTGAGGTGACAGGCAAAGGCTCTGATGAGAGAGCCGCCGTGAAGCTGGAGTCAGTGGTAAAAGCCCAACATTGGTGCCTATAGGCTTGTCACAAATGAGATCTCATGAATGCCAACGCCAGAGTCTCATGCTGCTAACTGGGGTCCTCACCCACTGTGTGCTTGCCAAAGGACAGCCAGCACTTCTGCAAATGGAGGCTTCTGCTAACACTCCTTATTATCAATTAACCCCTTTGTTGGCCATAAGCCTGCTCACTTGTTACAAAGTAGTATTAGCCCCTGCTGGGGAAAACTGAGATGGGTTTGAGCTGATTCCACAGCAGGTACCGGTTATAATTCTGATAGTCTTTTTTAAAGTCTTTTATTTACAACTTTAAATAAAATTCTAACTCACTACAATCCATTCCCCTTATCCCAATATTTTTTTTAATTGAATACTTTGCTTTTTAAAGTTTCAGACACAGGAGCTGGGAAATAGAACTACTGCAAATGATCCATTTGTTGTTGTTGTTGTTGTTGTTGTTGTTGTTAGTGCCGTCAGGTTGGTTCCAACCCATAGTGACCCTGCATAGGGTTTCCAAGGAGCAGCTGGTGAGCTTGAGCCATCGACCTTGAAGTTCAAGCTGACTTTGCAGTCCAGCACATTAACCCACAGCATCACACCAGGGCTCTAGAGGGGTGGTTTTATTCTGTTAAGTTTTTCACCACTGAAAATTGTTACATAGTCCCTTCACTTCCCAGCATGGAGAAGTCAGCCAGGTCGCTGAAATGACAAGGAGGTGAGGGCATTTAGGAAGCATGCAGAGGCATGGACAGGCAATCCAGAGATAAAGGATGAAGAGAAGAGAAGGGGCGAGGCAGGAGCAAGAAGGAGGTGGGAAGTAGAGGTGGTGAAGGAGAAGACAATCTGCCTGGGAGGAAGACTGAGAAAACAGATAAATATATTGAGGATAACAGGAGCCCAGATTCTCATCGATAGAGAAGATTATCTATACACATCAATAGGGAAAGTCTACAAAGAACCCTAAGGTGTTGACTTGGAACACATCATGCCAAAATAGCAATTATGGCATCTTCAAGAGATTCAAATTATGTTCCTTTGAAATGTTCTATGAGTTTGGGGACCAAAAAGAGGACTAGAATTACAAGATCATGGCTGTAGCATGGATGGGATACAGCCATTGCTACCCTCAAAGAATGAGCAGATGCATTGTTGTAACGGTGCAATTTTCCTGGCCTTTTTATCACAAATGCATTTTCAATTTACTACAGATTTCTTCATAACAAGCTTCCAAAATCATCCTATGTTCTTTGAGAAAATAAGTCAAGATTATCACTTGGGAATCCTAAGAAGTAGTCACCATAGCCTTGTGAACTCACCTTTCTGCCTTGAATTTAACTGACCCAGCAAATCCCCTCAGAAACCATTGTTTTGATTAGATCTTGCTCTCTGATTCATATTGGTAAATCCAAGACTCATCCCTGGTTATGATTTATTCCATAAAACTGTCTTCAGTAGCGTAGTTCTTGCTTAAAAGACTAATGGAAAGGTCAGCTCTTTGAGGTAGCTGATTTTCATACAACACTTTGTCACACATCAAGCCAAAGATTTACAGAACACAAGATACTCACTTAACACTGAAAATGTCAAACCATATGAAATCACAACTTCAGTAGCTGTTGCATCCATGGTAAACCCACAGTCTTCTTCCACTAGCTTCTGAACTTAAGCTACAGTTTTTCTTTCTTTGAGATTGACTGTCTTCCTTCTGTTGGTTCATCTTTGAAGTTTTCCCAACCTTCTTTAAAATCTATAAACTGTTGTTTTATGTAGGGCAGCATTTCCATAAACTTCTTTAAAGCTTCAGTGATTTGGTAAGATATCCAATTTAGCGTTCATAAATTTTTTATAATATCCCTGACCTCAAAATAGTTTTTGTGTTTTCATTCATGACACAAAAATTATACAATTTGTTTTTTGAAAGGAAACTAACAAGACTAAGACAAGTACATTACTGAGAGAAACTGTCTGCAGCCATCCCCATGTTTATATATCATTTGTTTGGAATAAACCAGTGCATTTATGAAGTTCTGATGAGGCTCTGTAGGATAAGTACTGAACTAACCACAAAGTCAGTGGTACAAACCTACCAGTCACTCCTCAGAAACCTTGTATAGGATCACTATGAGTCAGAACCAGCTCAGTAGCCTTAAACAACAACTGTATATATGAACTGGCACCCTAATAGCAAAACTTTTTGACTTCTCATTATATGTTGTAGACAAAGAATACTGACTCTATCATGGACTTCCAGAAAAACAAACACCGACACCTGTCTGTGGAGGAAACAGGGGCATGATGCTCCTTAGAAGTGAGGGTGGGAAGACTTAGTCTCACTCACTTTGGACATGTTTTCAGGGAAAGGACATCATCGTATTTGGGAAAGCAGTCCCATTGCCCTTGCCATCAAGTCAATTCTCACTCATGGTGTCCTCTAGGACAGAGGAGAAATGCTTCACAGAGTTTCCAAGGCTACAGTCTTTATCGAAGCAGACTGACACACCTTTCTACCAAAGAACTGCTGGTGGGTTCAAACTGTCAACAATGTCAACAATTTGTAACCAATGTACCACCAGGGCTCAACTGGTAAAGTACAAAGTCAGCCAAAAAGAAAGGCCCTCAGTGGATTGGTACAGTGGTTGCAACAATTGCCTCAAACATGATCAGGCAATGTTTTGTTCTGTTATGCTTAAGATCACTGTGAATCAGAGCTGATTCAGTGGCACCTCAGAACATTTTCAGATATTGTTCTAAGTTATTTATAAATATTATCTAAATTAGTCTTCACAGCTATCATATTTCCATTTTATAGATGATGCAATTTTTATGTATTCACATGGAAAAATGTCCAGTGGCACAATAAGCAAAAAGCAAATAGCAAAATATTATGTATAATATATTATGTATTAGCATTATCCTAAACTAACAACAGAAAGTAATACATTTTATTCTGCTGCACACTGCTCATTAGATAACTACTGACCTAGAATAGAAATGAAAGGACATTCAGCTACATTGAGCAATCTGTTTTTCATGCAATTTGGCTAACTGGTAACATTTTTTTTTACAATAAGACAAAGTAAAAATGATAGGTCAAGTTGGTTCTTCAGTGTATTCTATTGATTAATAGTCGAAAAGATAGTCATTCTGAGTGCTCCCTCACGTTCGGGATGATGGGAATAACAGACCTATAGACAACCCTATGTCCAGTATTTTTTAGGACACACGCTAGGGAAAAACACTCCAGTGAAATTTGCCCAAGTTTTTCAGTTCATCCATTTGCTTTGCATTGTGCTGTTTTCACCTCAGGTACTCCATACCTTTCTCACTTTTTGTACACAGTAGGGTGTTTTTGGAGTCCTGGTGTGGTGCTGTGGGTTAATGCATCAGACTGCAAAGTCATTGGAACTGCAAGGTCGGTGATTCAAGCTCACCAGGTGCTCTTTGGAAACCCTATACAGGGTCGCTATGGGTCAGAATCGACTCGACAGCATTTAACAACAAAAGCAAGGGTGTTTTTGTTTAGTTTTTAATATATTTTATCTAATAGTTAATTACTGGAATTTTCAAGCATACATAAAAGGTTTACGAAAATTGCACAGAGCCCTAATATATCCATTATGTAAATTTTACAAATAGCATTTATCACGTATCTATTGATCACAATCCTCATCTCAGTTTGGGAATGCATTTCAAAGAAAGTTGCTGATATTAGTACAGTTCCTTCTGTGTTTTAGCATGCATATTATTAACTATAGTTTAATATTTGGTTATGATTCTTTTTCTCTTTTTTTGTAGTAAAATTTATACACAACGAAATGCACAAATTGTTGTGTATGTGTTTTGACTAATACCTATGTCCATGTAACTCAAAAATCTGTCAAGAGAAAGCATACTTGAGTGTCATACCTAAGACACTTCTCCCCAATCATTACTCTGATTTTTTTTTTTCCCACCGTAGATACCTATTCTAAAACCTCATATAAATGGGAATCTTGCAATATGTCTATCATGTAAGGCTTCTATCCAAAATCATACTCTGTATGATTTTGAGATTCACTTGTGTTAGTGCTTGTATAAATACTTTCATTTTATTTCATGATATTACAGTAATATCACATTCAAAGAGCCCTATTTACACAGTCATAAGTGCTTGGCTGCTAACCTAAAGGCCAGTGGTTCAAACCCACCAGCAGCTTGGCAGGTGAAAGATGAGACAGTCTACTTCAATAAAGATTACTGTTCATATCATGGAAACTCTATAGGGCAGTTTACTGTGTCCTGTAGGTTTGCTATGAGTAGAACTCCACTGGACAGCAATAAGTTTGGATTCTTTTGTTGTTGGGTTTTGTGGTGTGAATGGGGTTTTTTGTATGAATATAAACAGTCTATTGATAGGAAAATAGATTCTACTTTCATATCAATAGACTGTTTCTGGTTTGTGGATATTATTAATATAACTTCTCTGAATGGTCTCTTACAACTAGCATAGAAATTCTGCCTGAGTTCTAGCCTGCTACCTGACCTGCAAATTTCTGAATTTTCCCACAATTGCATGAAACAATTTCTTAACAAATTAAAATATATGTATGTAGGAATCCTGGTGTGGGTTCTGCAAGTTAATGTGCTGGACTGCAAGGTTGGTTTGAACCACAAGATCGGTGGTTCAAGCTCACCAGCCGCTCCTCAAAAACCCTATACAAGGTCAGTATAAGTCAGAACCAACTTGACGGTACTTAACAACCATGACATATGTATATATATGTATTTCTGATCTCTAGAGAACCCTGCCTGGTATACAGTGTCATTCCATATTTATCAAATAAGAATCTACAGGGCTGGGGCCTGACATATATATTTTCTAAGTGTACAACCAGGGTAAAAACCACTGTTCTAGATCTTTGAATCTCAAAGCATGGTTCCTAAACTGGCTGTTGTCAGCACCATTGGGAAGTTTTTTAGAAATGTAGTGTCTCAGAAACTACTTTTTAACAAGATCCCAGGGAACTGAAATATACATTCAAGTTTGAAAAACATGGCTCTATAAAGGATGTTGATGTCCTTAGGTGGTACAAACAGTCAAGTGCTTGACTGCTATTTGAAAGGTCGGCAGTGAGAACTCACCCAGAGCCACCTTGGAGATCTGGTTCAGGAAGGTCACAGTCTTAAAAACACTCTTGAACAGTTCTACTCAACACACATGATCACCATGAGTTGGATCAACTCAGTTGCAACTTACAACAACCAATAAAGTGGATTAAGCATCGGGCTGTTAACTGAGAGCTCTGTATTCAGAGCCACCAGCCGCTCCTTGGGAGAAAGGTGTGACTGTCTGCTCCTATAGTGGTTTACAATCTTGCAAACCCTATGGAGAAGTTGTACCCTCTCCTATAGAATCACTAGAGTCAGAACCGACTCAGTGGCAATGGGTTTTGAGTTTTTCCCAAGAGAATAGAAAATAACAAATAAAAATCAAGTACGAAGTGAATATTTGCAATGGAGTAATAAATCATGATAAAATACAAGTTCAAAAGGCTGAAAAATACTGCCAACATTGCAGTATTTTTCAGGGGAGAAAATGAGAAAACATGTTTACTAATAAGCTAACACACATCTCTAGTATTTTCCTAAATTTTTTAGCTGTCATTTTATATGAGACAAATTTTATCATCTTTCTATCAAATATGCTAGAAATTTAGTTTTTTACTAGTTATAATTTAGACAAGTGTTTTTCTACTTCCAACTTACTGTTGTTCTAATGTCACATAAATGTTTTAAATTTGTTCAGTGTGTTTCATCCCGGAGCTGTAAGGGTCAGGGCATTGCAGATTTTCTCTGCAGTGTCTAATTTTAAATACCCACTGAACCACTGACACTCATTAACCCTTGTGTGGCCCATATCCTTTGTGAAGATTCTGTTTTTCTTTACCATGACTTTCATCTTCGCTCTATTCTTTTACTTGAAAAAAAAATCTTCACCTCCTCTATTGTAGATTGATTTATATATATTTTTTGCTCTCACACTTCTGTTTCTTGTCCATCTATGATTTTGACCATCAGAGCTTTTAGTTTCTATTTGAATGAAATAAGAGCATTTTCAACAGTTCTGAAGTTTCTGCCCATCTTCTTCCTTTCAGTTTAAGATTTCCATTACCTCCAGGGTATATCCTTCCTGTCGTATTTGAATTTTAGTATGATTAACCATTCTGAAAATAGACACAAAATTAATCTGATATTAAAGCTTATAGGAAAGCAATTCAGATGCATTTTTAAGCTGTGGTGACATTGCATTGAACTACATAATAATATCATCAAATTACTCTTGGAACTCTATGTATTGCTTTATTGATGAATATAGGAGCTGTGTCATGGGAACTCTTATTCCTTCGGGACTTTTAATATGCCGGTGCCAATATTGTATGCCATTTCATCTAGAATCACTAGGATTAATCTAGACAAGATGTATCAGATATGCTAAGGCATATTCTGGGATGCATAAACCTGCAACATCACACTTACTTACCACTGTTGTTAGTACTATTTAAGGTTTTTGCTCCTATAAACACAGGGATTCTGGTAAATTCTATTTTGAGAAAATGCCAACAGGAACAGAAAGTGTATTTATAATATCATATGCTGCATTAGTGGACATATTCCTGATGGAAGAGCAACTTTCATTAAGCATCATTGAGAACGGAATTCTCCACTTGCAATGGTTCTTGTCTGATGATTGGAAGAATTATCCACAGACAAGCTTCTGGCTCTGTATGTTTTAGTTCTTACTTCTCCTGTATTAGCTTCCAGTGCCAATTGTAGGATAGGCTCATTCTGTGACATCGTTTATTTTCACAGCCACAAAGCACAGTGGATAGTCGAAATATTCCTGAAAGCCATACCGGCACTAAAATGACTAGTGATATTGTAACTAATCACAAAATATCTGTAAATTACATAAAGATAGATTAAAAACAAAATAAACTTAATCCCAACTTAATCTTCCTTCATCTGCATGTTCAAAATGCTTGTAATCACTTTCATGCCACTGGACACCAGTTGGAATGAGGAGTGGAAAGAGACAACTGTTTAAACCAATCATTGTTAAGAAATCTTACTTTTGAAATTTTACTAAAATACATTATCCAATAAAGATATTGACGGGACCCCCTCCCTGGGCTTTGGAAGGAGATGCACAGCGTGTAAGCAAAAGAGACCTGAAGCTTCAGTTTCAACAAATTCACAGTAAATCTATCTCTACTTCGATGACAATGAAAGAGCAGAGAAATAACTTCAGAGATCCTCTAGCACAGCCCCTGTAATATATAGAAATTGTGACCCTCTAAGGTTGTGGAACTTCCCCAGGCCAACACATCTGGCTAGGAACAGAACTGGGATTTGCATCTTGACTCAAAAAGTTCAGTGTACTTTCTGTAGAGAGTTTCTAGCTTTGAGGTTTTCCTTTTATGACTTAGGTTCTGAGAACTAGCTCTATATCCAATGCATATTGAAAGAAATAAAATGTTAGAAGAGGTATCACTCTAAAATTCATTTAGACAAAGTAACAAATGAATACCCTTTATTTCTGTGATTAGTTTCACAGCCTCTCACAAAATACTTGCCAAGAGAGAGATTTTATTGACACAAGGCACCTTACATGACCAGAAAACTAAATAAAAACTTTTCTATAAGATATAACACATACGTTGATGAGATGTAGTCTTGATACCATAAAAGGCATTCTCCACCCTTGAGAAAGAATGAAAACGGAATGCTAATAATACAAATGTGAATATTAGTGTGTTACAAGAGCTTTATGCTGTGGGCTCTGTTCTGATTTGTGCCTTGAGAAAGATTTAATATCTCTCACTTAAATTACAGTATCTCTTCAGTTTTTATGGCCTTTGGTATGTTCCTATACTAACATTTTGATCCAGTCATTTCTACCCTGAAGATTTATTTTGTCTGATAATATACACACCCCACATAATTAAAGTATCCTAAATATTGGATATCTGTGCTGTATTCAGTTGTCCTCATTCATGCAACAATCATTTATTGAATGCCCATGTTGAGTCAAATACTGTCAGAGCTGCTGGGGTTGGGGATGAGGTATGGGATTTGAAGAGGGGTTACAGTGATAAGTTATATGAGATGTTTATCATTGTGGAGCTGATAGACCAATGGGAGGAATGGATATCTGGCCAATCATTACAATACTATGAGTGTAAGAGCACAGAACAGGGGGAATTACAAGGTTTTGGAGAATTAATTCTCCCAAAAAAATGTTTATCAGAGTCTGGAAGGAAAGGACATTAGAAGTAAAAGACCCACCATGTATGAAGGTTTGGTAATATGAAGAGATCATTTGTAACATGACTAAAAGTTCAGTTGGGCTACAGCCTAGAATGCCTGGGAATAGGAAAGGTGGTAGCAGAAGAAAAGCTGAAACAAGAGGTGTGTCCTATCAACCTGGGAAGGATGTTTGCACCATGCTAAGGAGTTTGGATTCTATAGAATATGGGAAACTTTAGGCCAGCATAGCAACATATTGAGATTTGTACTTAGGGAAGCCAAGTACAGGAGGCAGAAAATTACAATTGTGTGTGGTGCAAAGGTCCAGGCAAGGAATAAGGGAATGAACAATGTTAGTCTCTGTGACCATAACAATCTCTACTGAGACACCAAGAGCTGTTTTCTGATAACCATCTCATTGTAAAATCCTAAAACCAGAAATATTGGTGCTGGATAACCAGACTAGAGTCCTCCCCATCTTCTCTCATGCAGCAAGCAGTTATTTAAAATATAAAGTTCCTAGACCATTTCAAGAAATAGCATATGATCAAGAACCAAAGGTACTTAAGGAAGAAGATTACGCTGCACTAAAGATATTGGCGAAAAAGAAGTCTTCCAAAATTGAAAGAATACAGATTGGAATCTTTCAACAAAGTGATGCAGCACTTTGCCAAGAAATTTGGAAGACACTCACCTATGCCAAGAAATTTGGAAGACAACTACCGTGTCGACTGATTGGAAGAGATGCATATTTGTGCTCACTCCAAAGAGAGTTGGCCCACCAAAGTGTGGAAATTGTCGAACAATATCATTAATGTCACATGCAAGTAAATTTTGCTGAATTTAATTGAAATTGCAACAATACACTGACAGGGAACTGCCAGAAGTTCAAGTCTGATTCAGAAGAGGACATGGAACGAAGGATATCATTGCTGACATCAGATGGATCTTGACTGAAAGCAGAGACTACCACGAAGATGCTTACTTGTACTTTATTGACTCTACAAAGGTTTTTGGTTATGTAGATCATGACAAACTATAGATAACATTTCAGAGAATGGGTATTCTGGAATACTTAATTGTGCTCTTGAGGCACTCATTTTAACAGAACAAGGGAATATAGAATGATTTAAAATTAGGAAAGGTGTGCTCCAGAGTTGAATCCTTTCACCACACTTATTCACTCTGTATGTTGAGCAAACAATCTGAGCAACTGGACTATATGAAGAAGAATGTGACAAAAGGATTGGAGGAAAACTCATGAACAACTTGTGATATGCAGATGATACAGCCTTACTTGCTGAAAGCTAAGAGGAAAAATTCCTACTGATGAAGATCAAAGACTACAGTCTTCAGTCTAAACTGCTTCTCAGTGTAAAGAAAATAAAAACCCTCACAACTGGACCAATAAATAACATCATGATAAATGAGAAAATATCAAAGTCGTCAAAGACTTCATTTTGCTTGCACTGTTAATACTCGTGGAAGCAACAGTCAAGAAATAAAAAACTGTATTGCATTGGACAGATCTGCTGCAAAAGACCTCTTTAAAGATGTCAGTTTGAGGACTCAGGTGCACTTTTCCCAAGCCATGGTATTATCAGTTGCCTCATATGCATGTGAAAGTTGGACAATGAATAAGGAAGACCGTAGAATAATTGATGCATTTGAATTGTGGTGTTGAAGAAGAGTACTGAAAGTACCATGAACTGCCAGAGAGCAAACAAATCTGTGTTGGAAGAAATACAGCCAGAACACTCCTCAGAAACCAGTATGACAAGACTTCGTCTCTCATACTTTGAACACGATATCAGGAGGTACCAGTTCCTGGAGAAGAACATCATGCTTGGTAAAATGGAGGGTCAGTGAAAAGGAAGAAGACCCTCAAAGACAGGGATTGGCACAGTGTCAATAAGACCAGGCAATGTTTTGTTCTGTCATGCATAAATTCACTATGAGTCAGAACTGACTCAACATCTAACAAAAACAAGACTATTTCTATAAGTAAACAATATCTGTCCCACAACAAATAACAATCCATTTCTGTTGGATCATTTCTGACTCACGATGAGCCCGTAAGGTTTACAGTAGAACTGCTCTAATGACTGTAACTTTATAGAAGCAGATTGCTAGGGATTTACTCCCCCAACCCCCACCCCACGTTGCTACTGGATGGACTCAAACCATTTCATTTTGGTTAGTAATCTGTCTTAGTTATCTAGTGCTGCTATAACCGTGGATGACTTAAACAAACAGAAAGATATTCTCTCGAAGTTTCAGAGGCTAAGAGTCCAAATTCAGAGTGCCAGCTTTAGGGGAAGGCTTTCTCTTGCTGTTGGCTCACAGTTTAGGAGGAAGGTCCTTGTCCCCTTCCAGCATCTGTAGGCCTGGCTTTTCTTGGCTGTTTCCTTGTGTCTTAGCATCAATGTTTCCCTGGATCTAGGAGTTTCCTTGCACAGGGGCTCACTCACTCAGCTCCTGGCTTTTCTTTCTGGGTGGTAGTAGGTTCCCACTTCTCTGCTTACTCTCTGCTCACTCTCTGCTTTTATCTCTTATAACCTAAAGCCATACTCCATGCAAACTCCCTTTAGATCAGGGTTGTAATGGGATTGACAGTATTCCACCCTTAATATTTTAACAACTGTTGGGCTTATCACAACAGATCACTTCATTACATAGCTGCCACATTACATCATTACATAACTGCCAAAGCAGAAAATTATGCCCCAGCCAAGCTAATACATGTTTTGAGAGGACACAATTCAATTCATGACAAAGTCTATTTTATTTAACAGCTGATCACAAACTAATTGCACTGATTCTGGTGGAGGCAGTTCAAAATTAGGTGCAGTCAGACACCTCATAACATCTCTCTTATAATAAAGACCTGAGAAAGCAAGTGAACTGAATATGGATGACAACTTTAGAACCCTGAGCATCAAAGACAAGGCTGAAGAATTGGACAGAGTGCCAAGTGGAAGGAAAGAGTCCACTACAGATTGCCAGCACCCTGCCAGCTAAACCTGCACAGCATGGCCATATTGAGATAAAGCAAGCACTGTTCCCAGCCAAAGTCCCCATCACCAAATGCAGCCACACAGGAGTGACTCTATACCCATGTGCAGAGCCAGATAGAATGCTCCTCACTCTGTGAAACTTAAAGACACTCACCTCACCCAATGAACACATCCCCAAGCCCTGTGCCCAGGAACCTGTGGTACTTCTCCAATCCCTCATCATCTATCTCTCTGTAGCCCTAACACTACCACAGTCTGGTCACACCCACTACCACCACCACCACCACATCCCCTGAGCTAGAAGCCCATGGACTAGTGGCACTCACACTGTTGCTCAACTACTTGTCCCAGGGACCCATGAATCAGCAGCACCCACCTCTCTGCCTAGTCACCATCACCAGGGACGCATGGAATGGCAGTATCCACTCGTATGCCCCATCTGCCCACAAGCTGTCGCAAATAAATAAATTTGACACCTTAATGCCTTGGAAAGAACCAAACGCATTGCTAAAGTCTATTCCAACTCATAGCAACTCAATAAGACAGAGTTGAACTTCTCCATAAAGTTTCCGAGGCTATGCATCTGTTTTTTTCTTTTAACTTTTTACTGTGAGTTGAATGAAAGTTTAGAGACAAGATCATCAGTTTTACGTTCAACAAGTCATACACTGTGTCTCATTCAAGGATTCCAATCCCCTCCGTATAGCAATAGTTATCCCATTTTCCTCTCTGGGGTTCCTATTTCCACTTCACCCACCTTCCCATCCTTTCAGCTTTGTCCTTAGGAAAATATTGTCCCTTTGATTTTGAATGATTGACCATTCCATTATGAGCATACCTTACTAATAATGTTGTCCCCTATATACGTATATACTGCTTGGCTCAAAATTAGACCACAAGGATGAGTTCCTTTCCAGACCTGAAGGGTAGTCAAGGGTCAGTCTCAGGTTCTTCCAGTTTCTTTATGACCAGTAAGCCTGGTCTTTTTACTTCTTGTTCTTTTTCTAAATAATTTTGAGTTTTGTCCCACATTTTCTCCCACTCTATCCAGGACCCTCTAATGCTCTAATGTGATCCCTTTCAGAACAGTTGGTAGAGGTAGCTGGTATCATCTAGTTCTTCTGATCGCAGAGTCATGGACACTATGTTCCATTAGTCTGTTAGACTGATTAATATCAACCCTCTTCAGTCCTCATTACTTTTCTTTCTTCCGTACATGGAGACACCAACAGTTGCACCTTAGACTGCTGCTCATGAGCAACTTCGGGCTCTAGGCCTATGGACTGAAAAAGGTTGTGTGCCTGCAGGTAGGAGGCTGCCTCGCAAAATGTGCCCTTTGGACATTTAAGTGAATATATATTTTTTGTTTTGTATGTGTACATAAAATATTTTTGCTTTGTTCATTTATGAAAAATAAGATGTAAAAGGGAAGCCACAGGGTGGACGCAGGATAACATGTAATTATTGACATGAAATAAAATGTATGATTCGTTGAAAGTAAAGCTCATGATCCTGTCTGTTTACCTTCACTCAATTCACAATACAACTTCAAAAAACCAACAAACAAAGGAAGTAGGATGTAGAACATTGTCTTTGTGGACTGTTATGCCAATTGGCCATGGTGCCCCCATGAGACTATGGTCACTATTTACCTCCCAGTATCTTTATGTATTTTCATCATTCTTCTGTCAACCTCACTCTTCTTGTATATTGCCCTCCTTCTTCTTGTATATTTCCCTCTCCATCACCTAAGTTAGTATGCATCTACCCTGTAGCCAGTGAATTACTCTCCCTTTTCTCACACCTCCGGTAACCATCAAAGAATGTTTCTTTTAATATGAAAATGTTTTCTTAAGTTTTTATAATAGTGGTCTCATACAATATTTGTCCTTTTGTGATTGACTAATTTCACTCAGCATAATGTCCTCTAGATTCATCCATGTTATGAGGTGTTTCATAGATTCTTTGTTATTCTTTCTTCATTGTTGCATGGTTTGTTTATACACTCTTCCATTTCATTGATGGGCACTTTGGCTGTCTGCATCTTTTTGCTATTGTGAATGGTGCTGAAATGAACATCGCTGTGAATATATCTACTCATGTCCTGACTCTTATTTCTTGTGAATATATACCAGGTAGAAGGATTGCTAACTCAGATGGTATTTCTAACTTTCTGAAGAAGCACTAAACCATTTTCCACAGTTATTTAATCATTTTACAGTCCCACCAGAAATGTACAACAGCAGTGGACAAGGGTCTCAGTCTCTTCACACCCTCACTGGCATTTGCTGTTTTCTGGTTTGTTTGTTTGTTTTAACTTTGTTATTAATGCTGGTGTGAGATAATATCTCATTGTTGTTTTGATTTGCATCTCTCTTATGGGAGTCCTGGTGTGGTTGTTGTTGTTGTTAAGTACCATGGAGTGGGCTCCGACTCATAGTGACTCTGCACAGGGTTTCCGAGGCTGTAAATCTTTACGGGAGCAGAGCGCCTCATCTTTCTCCTGCGGAACCGCTGGTAGTTTCAAACTGCTGACCTTGAGGTTGGCAGCCTGACTCGTAACCACTACGCTACCTGGTATGGTACTGTGGGTTAATGCACTGGACTGTAAAGTTGGTTTGAATCACAAGTTTGGCGGTTCAAGTTCACCAGTCGCTCCTAGGAAACGCTATACAGTGTCGCTATATGTCAAAACTGACTCGATGGCACTTAACAACAACAACAACAATGGTTAATGATCATGAACATTTCTTTATATGTTTGGTGACTGCCTGAATGTCTTCCTTAGTGAAGTTTCTGTTCATATCCTGTGCCCATGTTTTTAATTGAGTTGTTTGTCTTTTTATTGTAGAATTGTTGTAGCTTTCCATAATTTTTAGTGATTAGTCCCTTGTCTGATATGTCAGTGCAAAAAAAATTTTTCCCAGTATGTGGGCTCACTTTTTATTCTTTTGGTGAAATATTTTGAAGCACAGAAGTATCTTATTTTAGGAGGTCCCAGTCATCTATTTTGTCTTCTATTGTTTGTGTATTTGTAGTAATGTTTGATAATGTATTTATGCTATATATCATAGACCCTAAGTTTGTCCCTGTTTTTGTCATCTATGATCTTTATAGTTCTAGGGTTTACGTTTAGTTCTTTAATTCACATTAATTTGTTTTTTTAATATAGTGTGAGATATGTGTCTTCTTTCACTCTTATGCAAATGAATTTCCAGTTTTGCCAGCACCAATTATTGAAGAGATAATTTCTTCCCCATTTAATGCACTTTGGCCCTTTGTCAAAGATCAGTTGACTGTATATGGATGGATTTACTTCTGGTTTCTTAATTCTGTTTCATTGATGTCTGTATCTTTTGTAATACCAGTACCATGCTATTTAGACCACTGTGGCTATGTAGCAAATTTTGATATCAGGGAGTGAGAGGCCTCCAACTTTGTTCTTCTTAAGCAGTGCTTTGCTTACCAGAAGGCTCTTTCCTTTTCATAATGTTAGTGATCATTTCATCTATCTATTAAAGAATCATGTTGGAATTTGTATTAGGATTGCATTATATCTATACATTGCTTTGAGTAGTGTTCACATTTTCACACTGTTAAGTCTTCCTATCAATGAGTATGGTATAGTCCTCCATTTTTGTAAGTCTCTTGTTTCTTACAGCAGTGTTTTATATTTTTCTTTGTAGAGGTCTTTTCTTTCTGATTAAGTTTATTCCTAAGCATTTCATCTTTTGGGTGGCTCTTGTAAATGGTAATGTTTTCTAATTTCCTTTTCAGAGCTGTCTTTACTAATATTTAGGAATCCAACAGAGTTTTGTATGTTGCTCTTGTACCCTGCCACATTGTTGAATCTTTCAATAATTTTCTTGTTGAATCTTTGGGGTTTTCTATGTATGCTATGCTAAGTGCCATCAAGTCAGTTCCAACCCATAGTAACTCTATGTAGGGTTTCCAAGGAAAGGCTGATGAGCTTGAACTGCTGACATTGAGGTTCAAACTGAGTTTGCAGTCCAGCGATTAACCTACAGTGCCAAAATACTGTATAATCTACAAATAGAATTTTACTTCTCCTTTGTCAATGTGGATGCTTTTAATTTCCATTTCTTGTCCTACAGCTTTGGCTAAGACTTCCAACATTATATTGATTAAGAGTGGTGATAAGGGACATCCTTGTCTGATTCCTGTTCAGTTTCTCTCCATCAGGTGTAATGTTGGCTGTTGGGGTTGTATATATACTCTTAATTATCTTAATTCCTACTTTGTTGAGTGTTTTTATCAGGAAGGGATGTTGGAGATTGTCCAATGGTTTTTCTTCATCAATTGATATGATTTTGTGGTGTGGCACTGTAGGTTAATGCTCTGGACTGCAAGGTCGGTTTGAACTACTAGGTTGGCCATTCAAATTCACCAGCTGCTCCTCAGAAACCCTATACAGAGTCACTATGGGTTGGAACCAACTCAACTGTACTTAACAACAACATCCTTTGTTTTATTTATAAGGTGGATTACATTGATTGTTTTTCTAATATTGAACCATCCTTGCATAGTTCGTATGACTCCTACTTGGTTATAATGTATTTTTTTTTATATGCTGTTGAATTCTATTGGCCTAGATTTTGTTGAGAATTGTTACATCTATGTTCATGAGGGATGTTGTTGTTGTTAAGTGCTGTCAAGTCGATTCTGACCCATAGTGACCTTGTATAGGGTTTCCAAGGAGGAGCTGGTGAGCTTGAACCACTAACCTTGCAGTTCAAATGACTTCGCAGTCTGACACATTAGCCCACAGCGCCACACCAGGACTTCTTCATGAGGGATAGTAGTCTATAATTTTCTTTCTTAGTGATATCTTTGCCAGGTTTTTATATCAGAGTCATGCTTACTTCATAAAATGAATTCAGGAGTTTCCCATCCATTTCTATATTATGAAATAGATTAGAATTGATGTCAGCGCTTTTCTTATCTGTAAAACCATGTGGACCCATATGTCTTTTTGCTGGGAGTTTTTAAAATTACCTGATCGGTTTCTTCTTTTGTTATAGCTCTGTCTGAGTTTCCTGCTTCACTCTGTTAATTTAGGTAGGTTGTGTTTTTCTAAAGATGTATCCATTTCTAGATTTCCAAATTTACTATAGTACAATTCTTCATAGTATTTTGTTATTATACTTTTTATTTCAGTTTGTTCTGTTGTGATAGCAAGCATATAGTTTCATATTTGTGCTATTTTACATCTTCTTTTATTTTGTTAAACTTGCCAATTTTATTAATCCTTTTAAAGAACCAACTTCTTGTCTTGTTGATTGTTTTTGTTGTTTTTCTGGTTTCTAATTCATTTATTTTTGCACTAACCATTACTATTTTGTTTCTTCCAGTGACTGTAGGCTTACGTTGCTGGTCTTTCTCTAATTGTTGGTGTTAAGTTGGTGTTGATTTTGCTTCTTTCTTCTTTTTGGATGTGTGCATTTATTGCTATAAGTTGCCCCTCTAATCACTGCTTTTGCTGAGTCCCAACAGTTTTGGTATGCTGTGTTTTCATTCTCATTTGATTCATGGGATTTTTAAAATTTTGGTTTTCATTTGTTCTATTACTCAGTAGCTTTTAAGCAGGATGTTGTTCAACTTTTGTGTATTTGATTTGCTTCCTGGATTTTCCTATAGTTAATTTCTATTTTTATAGCATTGTGATCTGAAAAGATGCTTTGTAGTATTTTGAAGTTTTAAAATTTATTGAGTCTTGCTTTGTGGCCTAATATATGGTCTATTATGGAGAATGTGTCATGTTCACTGCAAAAGAATGTATATTGTGCTGTTGTTGGTTTGAGTGCTCTGTATAAATTTATGAGGTCAGTTGCTTCATAGTTTTGTTTAGTTCTCCTGTGTCTTTGGTGGGTTTCTTTCTTCTTATTCTGTCTTTTATTGAAAGTGACTTGACAGCACTTAACAACAACAACTATTATTATAGGTTGCTCAGGTAGTGTAGTGGTTACAAGTCAGACTGCTAACCTCAAGGTCAATAGTTTGAAATAACCAGTTGTTCCATGGAAGAAAAATGAGGCTTTCTGCTCCTCTAAAGAGTTACAGCCTCAGAAACCCTATACAGGGTTGTGATGAGTCAGAACCAACTCCACAGCACATCACCACCACCACCACTATTATTATAGAGTTGTCTATCACTTTCTTCAATTCTATTAGAGTTTGATTTATGCTTTTTTGAAGCTCTTTCATTGGGAGCATAGATAATTATTATTTATGGTTTGTCCTCTTGTTCAATTGACCCTTTAATCGTGAGATAATGGCCTTCTTTGGCTCTTATGTTGGTTTTTGCCTTAAAGTCTATTTTATCAAGAATTAATATTGCCACTCCTGCTCATTTATGATTGCCATTAGCTTGATATATTTTTCATCCTTTGATTTTTAATATATTTTGTCTTTGTGTGTAAGGTATGGTAAACAGCATATTAAAGGATCCTGTTTTCTTATCCATTCTGCTACTCTCTGTCTCTTGCCTGGTGCATTTAAACCATTGATGTTTAATGTAATTATCAATAGGTATGAATTGATTGCAGTCATTTTGCTGTGTATTTTGTGTGTGTGTGTGGTGCTGCTGATTTCTTTGTTCCACACCTTTTATTGGGCTTTCATTTTGTTTGTGTGTTTTCTTTCCAATTTCTTTATTGCTGTTGTTTTAATGTTTGCAAAAATCTTCATTGTTTTCCCTTTTCTTGGTTTAATGTGAAGTGTATTAATGTTCTTTTCTGTTTTAACTTAACATCTACTTGACCATTTGGAATTCTAGAACTATAATTTGCCCTCTTTTTGCTTTATAGTTGTCTCAATTATAAATTAATATCTCTGATTCCCTATTTTCAGTCTTGTAGGTTTGTTTTACTTTGGATACTTCTACGTCTGGATTGAATTCTGGGTGGTGTTGCCGTGTATTTCAATCTCATTTTGTTGTTTGCTGTTGTTGGTTCTCAATCTAAAGAAGCTGCTAAGATTTTTATTTATTTATTTATTTTGTCAAGTTGGTCTGGTTTTTACATATTCATTTCTGTTTAGCTGGAAATCTTCTAATTTCACCATTGTATTTGAGGGATACCTTTGCTGGGTATATTATTCTTGGTTGGCAGATTTTCTTTCAGAGTTTTGTATATGTCCCCAATTGATTTTTGCTTGCATGGTTTCTGCTGAGAAATCAGACCTTAATCTTACTGGTTTTTATTTGCAGGTAACTTTTCACTTTTCCTGAGCTGCTTTCAGGATTCTGTCTTGTCTCTTATTTTGGAGAGTTTGAATATGAACTGTCTTGGTGATTTTCTTTTGGGGTCTACCCTGTTTGGGGTTCATTTAGCATCTTCTTGTCTTTCGTGTTGTTAGGGAAATTTTCATCCAGAATCTCTTCAACTATCTTTTCTGTGGTTTTCTTTGTCTCTTCCTGTTCTGGAATTCTAGTCACCCAAAGTTATTCCTCTTCATGTTATCCCACATGAATCTTTGGCTTTTTTCTTTCTTTCTTTCTTTCAGATTGTTTTCATTCTTTTTTCTGATATTCTTCTAATTTACTAGTACTGAGAAATTTTATCTTCAAGCTCACTAATTTGGGAATCCATTGATTCACATATAATCCTGTGTCAATTCAATATGTTATCCATTTCTGATATATTAGTATCAATCTTTTGGATTTCTATTTGCAGGTTTGGTATTGCCTCTAATACTTTGTCTATTTTGTTTGATTGTTCCTGTAGTGCTTTCTTGAAATTTTCCTTGTTTTCCTTGGCCTGTCAGTCTTTTGGAAGAACCTAAATATCATTCTCTTGAAATCTTTTTCAGGCAGTTCCAAGCTTTTTTATTTCCCCTCAGAAATGTTTTATAGCACTCCCTTTTGGTCAGTTGTTTGAACCCACTGTCTTGTTTATTCTTATGAATAGAAATTATCTGCTGATTTAGAGACATTGTGATATTGTATTTGTATTAAATTGATTATTGTATAGTGGTGGATTCTTAGACATTCACCTACTGGTGGTATGATGAGATGACCCTGTGTAAAGTTCTCTGTTCATGAAGTTCAGTTTAGGATGGATTTGACTGATGTTGGTTGTTGTTGATCTGGTATAAAGCAGTTGGTACCATTTCTTGTCCAGTGGGTGGGACCATAGAGGATATGTTTGTGCCTGGGCTGTATGGATGTGGTTGCAGTTTCCTGTCAGGTGAGGCAAGAAGAGAAAATGCACACAAAAGAGAGAAGGAAAACAAATACAAACCAGTGAACAACTGCAAAAAAAAAAAAGACAACAGTAAAGAGAAAAAACAGCAGGCAAAAGAGAATATAAGACCAAAGAGAGAAAAGAGGGACAGGAAAATAAATTTTAAAAGAGAGAAAGAAAAAGACCTAAACACAATTAGGGAGAGGAATGAATAAAAGGGAAAGTGACCATAAAGTCATATTTTTTAAATAGAGGGATTAAATACATACATATGTGAAGAAATAAAGAAGCAGCATCAATTGAGCAAGAAAGGTAGAAAAATGAAAGGGGAGACAGAAAGGAGAGAAAGCAAGAGAGACAAAGGCAAGGGAGAAAGAATAAATAAACAAAAACAATGAAAGGAAACTTGCACTTAACAACAACAACAACAATAAGGTAATTATAGGACTCCTGGTGTGGTGCTGTAGGATCAGCACTGGCATGTGAACCACAAGATTGGCAGTTCAAACCCAATAGCTACCTCTTGGAAACCCCATCCAGGGTCATTATGAGTTGGAATCAACTCAACAGCACACAACAACAACAAGGTAATTTCAAGGAACACTGGTGGTACTGTAGGCTAACTACTGGACTGCTAACTACAAAGTCAGCAGTTTAAACCCACCAACTCCTCCATGGGAAAAAGATGAGGCTTTCTTCTCTCATAAAGATTTACAGCGTCAGAAACCCTATACAGAATTGCTATGTGTTGGCATCAACTCAATAGCAGTGGGTTTAGTTTGGGGTTTTTAAGGTAATTATTATAATGTAGACAATCCTGCTACAATAGTATTGAGAAGCAATAATTTATAAATGGATTCTTAGGTAAATAAAGAGGTGTAGGTTTTAAGGGAGCATACAGTTATAGGCTTGTTGTAGACATTTCTACGTTTCTATATATATAACTGAAGGTGTTGCAAGTATATTAATCTAGAGAATAGAGAGCACATAAGGGGAATAGTTATGGAAACTTCTCAGACATAACAAAATGCCTCATGGGATGAAGTTTCTAGGCTTCAAGGAGAAAGATCATAGACTCAAGGGACATCTGCAGCAATTGCCACAACATAGTCCATAAAGACTATGTTCTGTATCCTACTTTGGTGATTAACATCTGGTGTTTTACAAGCTTGCAAGCAGCCATCTAAGATACAACCATTGGTCTCTTCCATTTTGGCACAAAGAAGAGTGAAGAAAACCACTTTAGGGAGCAATCATTCCAAAGGACTAATGGACCATATGAACCATAGCCTACAGTGACCTCAAGACCAGAAGAATTAGTTGGTAGCCAGCTATCACTACCAAGAGGTCTGACTAGAACCACAGAAGATGGTTCCTAACAGAGTAGAAGAAAGATGTAGAACAAAAATCAAATTCACAAAAAAGACAAAACTTACTTGTCTTACAAAGACTGGAGGAATCCCTGAGCTATGGCCTAAGACATCTTTTAGCCAAACAGTAGATCCATAAAATAAACACTAACATCCCAAAGCAATGTGTTCCTTAAAACAGTCAATTCTGTAAGATCAAGAAGACAACATTGACCCAAAAACAAAGATGAGAAGGCAGGAAGGGCTAGGAAACCCAGACAAAGGGAAACTGGAAACTCAGGGCAGAGATAGGAAGAATGATAACATACTGTGAGAAAAGCAACCAATGTCTGGGAACATTTTATTTACAAACTATCAAATGGGAAACTACTTTGCTCTGTAAACTTTACCTAAACTTCAGTAAAATACTAAAACACTTATATCAACCAAGAATTGTCCCAAAGAAACCTGGTGACAGTGTAGGATAAGCACTGGATTCCTAACCAAATGATCAGCAGTTCAAACCCACCAGTCACTACCAAGAGAAAGATGAAGCTTTCTGCTCCCACAAAGATGAACAGTCTCATAAACCCTAAATAGGATCATTATGACTCAGAATTGACGCAGTGGTAGTGTGTTTGCTTTGTTATTGTGTTTTAATTTGCCTTATGATGATCTCCTTTCCTCATCTCCATCTTTCTTTCTTAAGACTTCATATGCTGTTGGGTTTTTGTTTTGGTTTGGTTTTTGTTTTTTTGTTTTTTTTTTTTTGGACAATTAATGAGGCTGGAACCCAGATAGGCCAGAAAGTGTAATTTACAGAGATGACAGTGATGTAAGCGACTTGAAATCTAAGACTCAAGGGTCCTTTCCTCTAGGTCCTACAGGGAAAGCACAGAAATGCACAGGCCCAGTGGGAACCCAAACCAAAAACTTCAAATCTGTTGCAGTTGAGTAGATTCGGACTTAAAGCTCAGTATTTTTTTGAGCTTTGGGTGAAAGGGATCCTATAAAACTAAGTAGAATTTCCCCATTGGGTTTCCAAGGCTGTAATCTTTATGGAAGCAGACTGCTGCATCTTAACCCACTCTGGCAATGGGACTCCTAAGGGACCCAAAGTATCAGCTTAATAACTAGCCCAGCCAGCATGCTATATGAGTCACACCCAAAATGCAGGCTTTACTGGTAAAACCTAGATTGGCAAACTAGATTAAACTTTAGGACCACTGGGGCCTCTGCTCTCACCCCAAATCTACACCTCAGGGTCCAAGTACTAAGGGCTATGATAACTGGGCCTGTAGACTAAATCCAAGTCCACTCATTCAGCCACTGGGCTTTGAACTGGTTCATTCCAGTGCAGATATTTGCATTTCCACTTTAGATATTGTCAGTTCGAACTCATGGTGACCTTGTATAGGGTTTCCCAGGATCGATTGGTGGGTTTGAATTCCTAGACCTTGTGGTCCAGTGCTTATCCTACAGTGCCACACCAGGACTCTACTCCAGATATACTTAATTAGAGTCTTACATTTTAACCAGATCCCAGGTGATTCTTATACATATTTAAGAATCATCTGGGAATTCTGATTCAGTATATCTGAGAGGGAAATGCAAACTGTCATCAGGAATCAGAGCAATGAACCAATTTGAAATCCTGTTCAGCCATCTGGATGGACAAGATCTGACGTGGACCACAGAGCAAGGAATCCCCATCCTCTGTTCCCGTAGTCTCAGAAACCTCATACAGGGTTGCTGTGGGTTGGAATCAACTCAATGCACTGGGTTTGGTTTGGGGTTTGGTCCCCATTAGCAACCCTGCTCAGGGGGCTTTCAAGAGAGGGGAATGGGGAAAGAGCTCATAGCTCTGCGTGGAGGTAGAGAAAGTCTAAGTAGAAGCCAACAACCTGTTCATCAACTGCAGCCAAGGAATGCCCAGTTTCCTTCCAGAATCCTTAGCTTCCTTCCATCAGGAGGTGCCAGTAAGAAGGTGGAGAGCAGCAGCAATGCCCTCCCAAGTACCTCCCACACCATGAGAGGGAAGATGAATTTGGGGAAGCTAAAAATTGCAGCGTAGTGTTTGTGAATCGGGCTGCTAACCTCAAGGTTGGCAGTTCAAAACTACCAGCTATTCCACGGGAGAAAGATGAGGTTTTCTGCTCCTGTAAAGATTTACAGCCTCGGAAACCCTGTGCAAGGTCACTGTGAGTCAGAACTGACTCCACAGTACTTAACAACAACAAGAATTGCCAGATAAGATACAGGATGCCCAGTTAAACTTGGATTTCAAATAACACATAATTTTACAGTATAAGCATGCCCCAAATAATTGCATGGAAACACTTATCCCAAAAAAATATATTCATTCTTCACCTAATATCCAAATGAAATTTGGTCTCCTAGTTCATTATTTGATGAATCTCACAGCCCTAGAAGAGTTTTCTTCTCCATGGCATAGGAATTAACCTCCCTACATCTGAATTTGAGTCTCAGGATTCTAGAAGTGGAGTTGTTGTCATTGTTGTTAAGTGCCTTCAAGTCATCTCTGACTCATAGTGATGCGTTACAGGGTTTCCCAGGCTGTAAATCTTTGCAGAAGCAGAAAGCCTCATCTGTCTCCCATGAAGTGGCTGGTAGGTTTGAACCACCAACCTTGTGGTTCTCAGTCCACTTACCCTACAGCGCCGCTCTACTCCCATCTAGAAGTGGAAGGGAACTTTGAAATACCCAATCATCAGCTTAAATTTCTCCATGCTAAATTAAGGATATCCAGAGAAGTGCAACAACTGACCCAAAGTCACATTGCTAATTAATGGCAACCAAAGAACGTAATACATTTTGGGGTCACTACTGCAGTGTTCCTTCCCTTCTGTACCCTTAGGCTCCTTCTGTCTCTTGGCTCACTAGCTCTTGAATTACATGAAAATTCCCTAAGGGCAAAACAATTATTTTTTAATACCTCTTCCAATGCCTAACACATGCTTTATGAGCCCTGGTAGCGCCATCAGTTCTGTGGCTTGGAAGGCCATGTGGATAAATTAGCTGGATAACTGCCACCACTCTCCACTTCTCTCACACCTTCTGTTGTGTGGGCCTGTGAGTCTGGTGTTTAGTTACTGGGAGGCTGGCGCAGGCTTTAGCCAGGTGTGAAAATTGTCCTAGCCCTCCTGAGAGGCTGTGAAGTATGGCTTTCTGAATAATATACCACCTTTGTGAAGGGTCCTTTCTAGTGAGGTAATGGGTTCGAGGAAAATACAGCTGAGACCCGGGAGCTTGCATCAAAAGTGCTCTTACTTTAATCAGGAACTTCAGTTTCCTCCACAACAAACCATGAACCAAAGCTGCCAGCAAAGAACCTGCTGGACTCAGGATTTCTTTCTCTCCTTTCCCTTGCCTCCCTCTTGTGGACAAGTAAGCAAGTGGTTAGTACAAGGGACATGAGGCATCCTCAACAACTGGTGTGGACTGATAGACTGGTATCTTCTCCAGGGGTGCCATTCATCCAGCCAGCCATTCATAAATTCATGAGGCTGGGAAACACACTAAAAATTTTTTTTAATTTTTTAAATTCATTGTTTACCTGAAATACAAATGAAATTTGGTCCTCCACCTCTTCTCACAACTCACATCAATTTGTTCTCTCCTTGTTTTCCAAGACTCTGAGCATCTCCCCTCCACTCCAACCATCCCCCCACTTTCATCTCCAAATCACCAACCTCCTCCCAACAAAGAAGCAGACTTCTTTGAATCCCAGTGTCCCAGGCAAGCAATTCCTCACTCCTCCAGGGACCAAGTTGCATCATTTCCAATTAGGAGATAGTGTACTGTCTAAGCAAGGTGCTGGGATATTTGATAATAATTACTTTCATTAAGTGCTTACTAAGTAGAAGGTTCTTATGTTAAAAGCAGTTGACACACAGCACCTCATTTACATTCATAACCAACCAACCAGATAGACATTGTGGTTTTCTCCAGCTTAAACATGAGGAAACTGAGGTTTGGAAATACTAAATCATTCACTCAAGCTTTTATACAAAGTCATAGAATTGGGATTCAAACTCATAAAAATCTAGTTTTAGGCAGTACTGCCCAATAGTGTGGACACTGCACTTGTCTTGTACTTGTGAACCTGTTTGGGGGGTTTACAAGGAGGCTGGCCAAGCCTTTAGCCAGATACAAGATGGCTAAAGGCCATAGAAATGTGTGTGCTGTATGATGGAATAGCTGCAGGTCACAAGTAGCTACTGAGCACTTGGAATGTGGCTACAGCAACTGAGGAATTCCATTTTAAAGTTCATTTAATTTTAATTAACTTAAATGTAAATAGCCACAAGTGCCTAGTGGCTATTATATTGAATAGCACACTATGTTACCTGCCTTCTCTCTCTCTCACACACACACATATGCACACACATGCACACACTCCCATGTCTACCCTAAATGCATTGGAAAACTATTCTGTTCACATCATTCCTTTAGTCCTTTTTCTTTTTTAAAGGTAGACCTTGACTGGAAAATTGATAGTTGAATTGTATCTCCTTGGATGCAATAAGGCAAGGGCAAATGGATTGATGATATAAGAGAGGTGGATTTCTATCCTTGCTCTATTACTGACAAGTCACATCATTTCTCCAGACCTCAGTTTCTTCCTCTGTACAAGGGTAGAACTGTACTTCATGACCTCAAAGATTACTTTCAACTCTAACATTCTGCAGTCTGAAAGTGCCCCTGTGAAACTTCTCTTCTGCTCCCAAGGTAGCTCACTGATAACCAGAGCCCCAGGTGATGAGTCTGGCACCAACAGTGATTACCTGGAGGAACAGTCAGCAAGCATGCTTGATTGTGCACATCCAACACCCTCTAATGTATGGGGTTCTTTTTTTAGAACCCTAATCAGGGATTTCATTTGCATAATTAACATCTTTAGGAATAATTGCAAATGGCACATCTGTTCACCATTGCCCCCTCCTTGCCAAACTATGTGTTCTAAACACAGCTTCTTCAACTCTATAAACACTTGGTCCCTGTCTTTTGCTTCTTGCCCTATTCACTTTTCACCTTGGGCTGGGAGTGACCCCATGTGACCTCTCCTGGCATGATTCTATCCCTGCTACCTTCTAGGATGCTCAAACCAGATCAGGATCTCCTTACAATGAATACCCATTGCAGCTGGTAAGAGCATGAGTTCTTAACCTTGGATCCCTAGACCAAGGATTCATGAAATGCAAAATCGGTTGAAAATGCTAGTCTGTATTATGGACGGAGAGGTTTCATGCCTCCTACAGTTTCAATGAGTTTGCATGCCCCCCCCAAAAAAAAAACAACAATGAAGAAGACTTATTTAGAGATAAGAGACATTGAAGTAGGTCTACTTTATATGTGGCCACCTATGGAGTATGATGGCATCATGAGACTCTGTAGGCCAGTGATTCTCAAGTTTTAATGAGTCTATGAATTACTTTGTGATTTTGTTAAATTACAGCTTATGATTTAGTAGGTTTGAAGTGCATCCAAGATCCTGCTGGGGGTCCACTGAACACATTGAGTAACAGGGTAGGGTAAACACTCAACCACAAGGTCAGCAGTTCAAACTCACCAGCCACTCCTTGGAAACTGTGTTAGGTTCACTATGGTTGGAACCAACTGGACAGCACTTAAGAACAACAGTAGACCAAAACTACGTTAGCATCCTCTTGCTTCTCCTGAGTCTGCATGTCATCCAGCTACCTACCACAATACTTAATATCCTGAGAGGGAGCCCAGACTATACTTTATTCCAGATGAGGGCTTCCTCCCCAGCTAACTTACCTACTTCTCTGCTTTAAAGAACTAGACTGAACAGCACAGTGACCTCAAGGGCCCCCTTATCTTTCTCCCTTAAAATCTAAGTCAGAAAGAGACCCAAGCAATCAGCTTATTGGTTCTCTTTCCACTCAGCCCCACAGTTACAACTTTGCCCTTTTGAATAAGGTTACCCCTCATAAAAGGTACGCCTAGCTCAAACATAACCTACATAAAATAAGTTACTATATTTAAGCACCTAAGTTTAAAATGTCTTCACTCATCCCACTAAAGGATTCATAGCCCAGAACTGCATAAGAGACTATGGGATACATGATGCTTATTTTGAGGCAAGGGAGTATTCATCTAAAGGGACAGAAGGCTGTGGGTGGTCTACATGGAACAGGTTGCCACATGAAAGAGGAGGCACCTCCTCATTTGCCTTATTTCAGCAGAACAATCATTAGAGATATTTTGCAGGAATTCCTGGATTGAATGGTGTAGTAGATGAAACAATATGACCACAATATTTAGCAACAAGTATCATCAAAAGGTGAATTCCCTTTGTCAATCTAAAATCAGGGCAGGCCTTATGATTTGCTTTGCCCAAGAGAATATGGTATATGTGATATTGTGAAGGTTCTGGAACCTAAGCCTCAAGAGGTCTTGCCCTTTCCTCTTCCTGCTCAGAGCACAACACTTAGGCCACAAGGCCTGGTTTAGCCTACTAAAAGCTACAAAGAAGAGAATGATAGAACCTAGCCAACAGCTAGTACCAACTGCTAGAAGTATGAGTGAGGTCATATTGGATCCTCCGGGTCAACCCAGCAGCATGAATAAGCTCAGGCAAAAACAGAAGAAACACTCCCCAATACACAGAATTGTGAGGGAAAAAAATTGTTTAAAGCCACTAAGCTTTAAGGTGATTTATTATACAGCAGTTGTTGTTGTGTGCTGTCAAGTTGGTTCTGACTCATGATGACCCTGCATAGGGTTTCCAAGAGCTGCTGGTGGATTTGAACTGCTAACCTTGTGGTTACCAGTCCAGTGCTTATCCTACAGCACAATACCAGGATTAATTACACAACAGTAGGTGATGAAATAGATGGGATGATGAGGTAGGTAACATCTAAGCTCTCTTCAAACGTTTTTAAGAAATGTTGGGGGGTTTCATTAAGACATCACCGGTACAGCTCTGTTCTCTGTTCACAGCAAGGCTGATTACTGCATGAGCTTTGTCGATGATTTGCCATGTGCCTAGAATGTAATCTAAAGGACCTCTTTTGCACCTTGAATGTTAGTTGGATGTCTTAGTTGAATTACAATAGGGATTTGTCCTTCTTAGGGTATCATTGAGTAGGTTACAACACATAACAACCCATTTACAACAGAACAAAACACATCCCCATCCTGCACCATCCTCACAGTCATTCCGATGTTAGAGTCCTTTGCTGTAGCCATGGTGTCAATCGATACTATTGAGAGTCTTCCTCTTGTCACTGACCCTTTACTTTACCAAGCATGATCTCGTTCTCCAGGGCACTTGTCCATTCTAATATGTTCAAAACACATGGGACAAAATCTCACCCTTCTCACTTCTAAGGAACATACTGTTTGTACTTCTTCCAAGACAGACTTGTTTTTCTGCCATTCCATGGTACAGTTAATATTTGTTGCCAGCACAATAATGCAAAGGCTATTAACAACAACTGACTCAAAGGCATCCATTCTTTGGTCTTCCATATTCATTGACCAATTTTCACATGCATATGAGAAAATTGAAAAGTTAGATAGGGTTTAAAGTGGAAAGGTACTAAGAGTTCAGTCATATCTCCTCCTTGTCATGAAGTGAGATGCCGAGGGCTTTGTCTTTAAAATTTGGAAAAGCGCTAATACAAGGTGCCTATGAGGCAAGGGAAAAAGCTGGAGGACTTGGTATGGATGGAGTAGTGTACCCGACCCCCTCCCCCCTCCCCCCACCGCACGCTCTCTAACTTCAAACCTGGCATAAAATACTCATTTTAAATTCCAAAGAGAAGAGCAATTATGGCCAGAAGCTAAAGGAAGGCCTTGAGGAAGTCTGGACACACACATGGAAACCAGGTGACAGAGGTGGTGAAAGAATGTCTCCTGCCTTCCTAACCCTGCTGTACTCTGCCATCAGAGAAAGCAGCTTTGGCTTCCGAGCGGGAAGACTATTCATGTACTTAGCAGAATGCCGTTCTCACTGAGGCTCTAAAGTCCAACATAGAGTAAGGCCCCTTAATAAGAAAGCCAAATCACATGAAGAAACTTAGTACTGAGCACTTCTAGGAGAAGCTGGTGGTGGTCCTGGGTGAGCAGATAAGGTTGAAGAACTACTGTAAACTGGAACATCAACATAAATATCTCCAAACATGCACTTACATACTGTTTACACACTGAAATAAAGACCTTTTTCACTTCCTATTCATTACAGTTGGAGGTCCCATGCCCCACACCAGATGTTCTAATATCATTCAGGCACTTTGTACAGTCTTCCTTTTTCAAGTGCTGATTTTCTCTAGGTATTACAGGTTATGTGCAAAATGAAGCTGCTTTTCCAACCTGGCTGTATAGTTTCAACTAGGTTTAAAAATACAGCCGTGGAATCAAAGTTTAGAGCTCAGAGGGATAATTTAAAACCTTCCATGAAGTAATTGGAATCTTGGTGTGGTACTATAGGATGAGCACTTAACCCCGAGGTCAATTTGAACCACAAGTTTGGCGGTTCAAACTCAACAGCCACTCCTCAGAAAACCTATACATGATCACTATGAGTTGGAACCAACTTGATGGCACTTAACAACAACAGCAATTAGGAGAATACTGTGTAAACTATTTTTCAGTGAACAGTTTAACTGTGGTTAGGCCAGATGAGAAGTCTATGGCAACTGTTTTTGATATTCCAAAGGGATAATCTTGGTATTTTTATCAAAGGACACAGAATGATCATAGGGGCTTATTAGAAAGGAGTTTTAAGAAATGAAAACTGCAGAGTGGTCAGGTCCCCTCAGGGCAAACCCCCTTCTTCCAAGACTAAGACTCAATGGGAATACATGCTCTGACTGGTGACCACGTTTGTCACCGATAGGGGAAGTGAGGGAAAAACAGCAATGAAGCTGCAAGCTAAGCCCAACAATGTTCAATGGACTCCTGTGAACCCTGGTGGAGATCTGGTTGGCCAACAGTGTGGCAAGACCTGGGGACTTTTGGGCCCAGAGTCAGTGACATAGCCACAGTGGACTAGAGAGTGAAACATCCAGCTGATAAGAAGAGAGGGCATATGCATAAGAACACCCACACTTGCAGATAATACCCACTTGACCTGGATGATCAGAGCTCAACTAGATGAAGAAAGAAGAAGAAAAAAAGAGTAATCTGATACAATTTGATGACTGATGAACTTGACCTACACCTATGGATGCAGTAGCTAGCTCAGGAGCAACTTGGACATTGGCTACCCAAAGTGGTGGTGGGGGCGGGGGATACAAAGGCAAGATGTGAGTGGCTTACAAGCTTTCAAGAGGGAGCCTAGATCCAGAGGGCGTAAAGGAAGGTAGAATCTCCACTGAGTACTATCCAATATGTCTGGGCGGGGCTGATGAAAGGAGATGGGGATAGCTCTCTTGTGATACAATAGTGAATAATTGTTATCAGGACTGACTGGGAGGGTTGGAAATGTAAAGGTAGTTGTTATGTAGCAAAAGGAGGGAAGTGATTGACTTTGCAGTCTAGGAGAAGAGGTCCCTAGAACCATCAAGGGAGAAGAGAGGAGAGCGGGACCTTACCCAGAGAAACAGTGATGCAAAAGATGGAGGCAGAGATGATGATATGGAGAGATGGAGAAGCTGGGAAATCTAGACCCAGAGAGGGAGAGGGGCTGTGTGCTGATGACCAGGGGGCAGACTTGCAGGGTCTACCCTTTGATTGGTTGATGATACATGGAGGGGGTTGTAACAATGGCAATGAAATGATATATGATAGGATGACTGTAAAGCTAATATTCTCCCATGTAAACTATCACATAATTCACACAAAAAAGAAAATGAGAAATGAAAGCTGCATTGGTGAAAAAACTACTAGAAAAGTTGTGCTAAGATCCAACCCCCATCCCTCATTTGACAATGCACCCACTTTCAAGGGTAGCAGATACTGTCCTTCAAGAGTTTTGTTGGTAAACCTTACTCTATCTACCCTATACCCTTTCAGACCTTTTTTGTCTCAAAACTCAAAATTTAAAAGTAACATGAGTTGAGTTCCTCAAAGATGTAAATCAAAGAACACAGAATTCTTCAGGGAAGGGTTTGAGAAATAGAAACATACCTTCAAAATTGTGTAGACTTAGATGGCAAATGGAACCCTGGTGACAGTGTAGAATAAGCTCTGGATTGCTAACTAAAGGTTGGCAGTTCAAACCCACCAGCTGCTCTTAAGGAGAAAGATTAGGTTTTCTGCCCTTCTAAAGATTTACAGACTCAGAAACCCTTTACAGGGTTGATAGGTTTTATGGTTAGATGGAGGCTCTGTCCATAAACAGTAGCTTCACAGTTCGATTTTTTTAAGCAATACTTTTTGTAGCAATATTTTTTTACTTACCCTCACATTATTCCCTGTGGAGAAAATTTTACCCATGGAGCTGACACAACATTAACAGTAATAACTGTTAATATTATATATATTTCTGTCGAGGACCGGCCTCGACAGGGGAGTTTGGTTTACGAAGTAGGGAGATCTGGCGGTGACAGAGACAGAAAAAAAGTACACACAAAGATGCAACAAGAGAGACAAAGAGACACCCCGAAATTCGGGTGGATGCGAAACTGGCAGGCAGCCCCTGGACTACAGGCATCGTGGTCCCTGCAGGCAGTAATGCACACAGGGTTCCGTCTGCGCCCCCTTTTTATTTCAGGGAGGGACTTTACACAAAGGCAGAAGGGGATTATTAAGATAGGGTACAGAAGTGAAATGTGATTAATCGTTCAAAACAGGACACAATGATTTATAGGAACAAATTCTAAAACATACATCACAAATTGTCTTGATTATCTAACATCCTTAATTTTCTAGAAATTCAAGCAAATTGTTATAAATTACTTTTTAGGTTCGAATCCCAAGGCAGCAACTAGAGGTTTCTAATATAGGTATTAACATACCTATAGCACCTAATCTTCAGTGAGAAAAGGATTCAAAAGGTCTGGAAAGAGTCCAGCTGTTTCAGCTACCTGGCCAAGGCTTGCAGGAGGAAGGAGGACACCTAGGTTAATAGTTTGCACCTGGGGACAATTTGCGAAGGCTGTCGCTATTATTTCTTGAACAAAACCCGGAAGTTGCCAATCTACTTTGGGTGAATTCCTTGGGGGAATTTTCTCCAGAGTCTCTAAGCAAACTTGCCTTTGGAACTTTTTACAGCCTCGGCTTTAGGAGAGGTTTTTGGTTTAATATTAATATTGTACATGGATACTAAGAGCTCATGTATTAAGTAAATACCAAACATAACTGAATAACTTGATAAAGAACAGTTTTGCCATGCTTGTCAGGTGGCCAGAGTTTGTTCCTCAGAGAGATTTTGTTCCCAGAATCTTAAGCACTGCCAACACAGTGGAGACATTAAGAGAGGCACATAAGAAACCATTTTCTCAGAAGCTACAATTACTGGAGTTCGAAGCATAGAATGAATAATAGGACCAAAGAAAAATATACAGAGCTAG
>NW_006408542.1:7825172-7835551 GCF_000296735.1 Chrysochloris asiatica | reverse complement strand
GTAAAAGCCAATGAACCCGGGACGTCCGGAGGTTACTTCCTTGGGCCCTCAGGGTCCCTGGCTAGCCATCCTGAATGGGGCCATCGTGTAGAATTTTCATCCATTACACAGGGCCTCAACACCTCAGTGATTGCGGTCTCCTACATATTTCATCCCTGTTTATAATAGGTAAATTGTTTACTAATAGGGTCATTGTTGTTAAGTGCCATTGAGTTGGTTCCAACTCAAAACAACCCTGTATAAAGTTCCTGATGAGTGGCTGGTGAGCTTGAACTGCTGATCAAGTGGTTCAAACCAACCTCACAGTGCGGTGCATTAGCCCACAGTGCCACACCAGGACACATGTTATCTGGGTGATGGGGAGGGCAATATACAAGAAGAGGGAAGTGGTACCAACATGAATAAATTTCAACATAATGTCAAATATAAAAAGCAAGTTTTAAAAAAAGATATAGAATATATATTGTTGTTTTCAGCTGTCAGCTCCCAATCCATGATGACCCCAAGCACAAGATGACACTATGGTGATCCACAGGGATTTCATGGGCTAATTTTTCTGAAGTAGATCACCAAGACTTTCCTCTTAGCCCATCTTAGTCTATAACAGAAATAAAACAAAAACCTAGTACCATCGAATCAATTCCAACTCACGGCTACCCTACATAGCACTTCCAAGATTACAGTATTTAAGAGAGCAGATAGCCTCAGCTCTCTTCCACAGATCAGCTGGTGCGTTTGAACCAACATACCTGCAGTTAGCAGTCCAACCCCTAACCCACAGAGCTGCCAGCATCATAGCAACGTGCTGACAGGTAGTGGCAGCACTTGTAGAACGTGGGTTAATATTAAAAGTGCACATTGAAGAATGCAACAGGTTATTTTATTTATGAGTATATATCTAAACAGTAAAAGCAATTTGAATGAATAAGAAGAATCAATTCTAATGTTCAGAAAGAAAGCAGGGAGGGAGGGGGGGAAAGAGAAGAGAGAGAATGAAAATAGTGACGTAACTCTTCAATGTGGGTAGTTAGTATTTTTTTTTACTGTTTTCCTGTGTTCAACTGTTTCATACTCTTTTTAAATGTAAAATTATGGACAGTGCACCAGCAAAAGGACTTCATGCCTCTGCTATGACCCTTTCTACTATAAGAATCTCTTAGGTTTATTAATGGCTAAGATACAAGGAGTCCTGGTGTGGCACTGTGGGATAAGCGCTGAACTGCCAACTACAAGGTTTGTAGTTCAATCCCACCATCCACTCCTCAGAAACCCAATACAGGGTCACTATGAGTAGAAATTGACTGGACGTCACTTAACAACAGGTACAATGAAGCATGTCATAGGAGTAAAAGCTAATATTCTCTTCATCCCTACACAAGCTAGTTTTCGTCACCACTTTTTATGCATCACCTTTCTTTCATCTCTGCCAGATGACTCTAACTCCCAGAGACAGGATAATGGAGGAAGGGGGGAAAACATGAAACCAAACCTTTGTAAGACATGGGGAAACACACTGAGAGTCCACTTTGGAATGCTGTGTTTTTGTCATCCTGGGCATTCTGATTCATTCTGAGCATCTCCTCCAGATAAGAGTCATTTAGCCAGCCAACAGGAGGAACAATTACTGCTGGCTTAAAAGATTGGTTGATTTCTCTGGTGCCTATTTGCCTGCAGTTCTGGCTCTCTGACAAATCAAATCACATCAATTTGTACCCTGAAGAGTAAATGGGAGGATGCAATTATTTTCTGGTTCAATAGAAAAGCATTTCGTTTTGAAGGGTTGCTGCATAACATTTATTTTGCTATTCACTAGGAGCAGGTCAATTCCATAGAGAGAAAAGTGTGGGGTCTCAGGAGGACAACCAAGTTTTAATTCTCACCTTAGCCTTGGGAAGTGAGGCAGGACAAGATCAGCACTAGTACTCTCCACTGAAATGAAACGTTATACATAGTCTACTATTTAGGAATATGATATTGATGAAATGACACTGAAAATCACTTAACAGAATTTTGCAAGACCAATGACCTATTCATTGCTAAAAAATTTTTTTTTTCAAAAACACAAACCCTACACACATGGACTTCATCAGATGGAATACACAGAAATCAACTTGACTTCATCGGTGGAAAAAGATAAGGCAAAGTTCAACATCATCAGTCAGAACAAGGCCAGGGGCCAACAGGCCATATATTGTTCATATGAAAATTCAAACTGATGCTGAAGAAAATCAAAACAAGTCACAAGAGTATATACCACCTGAATTTAGAGACCACCTCAAGAATAGAGTTAATGCGTTGAACACGAATGACCAAAGACCAAAAGAGTTGTGGGATAACATCAAGGACATCATATGTTAAGAAAACAAAGGGTCATTAAAAAGACAGGAAAACAACAAAAATGGATGTCTGAAACTTGCTCTGGAGTAGCTAAAGTGAATGACAAAATTATGAGAACTGAACCAAAAATTTTAAAGGATGGCTTCTCAAAGGACCAATAAATAACATCATGATAAATGAAGAAAAGATCAAAGTTGTCAAAAACTTTATTTTGCCTGGATCCACAATCACTATTCATGAAAGCAATAATCAAGGAATCAAATGATATATTGCATTAGGCAAATCTGCTGCAAAAGATCTCTTTAAAGTATTAAAGAGCAAATATATCAGTGTGACAACTAAGGTTAGCTATATCCATGGTATTTTCAATCACTTCATATGCATATGAAAGTTGGACAATGAATAAGGAAGCCAGCTGGTAAAAGAACTGAAGCATTTGAATTGTGGTGTTGAAGAAGAAAGTACCATGGATTGCCAGAAAAACAAATAAATCTTTGTTGGAAGAAATACAGCCAGAATGTTCCTCAGAAGCCATGATGGTGAGACTTTCATCTTTCATACTTAGACATGTTATCAGGAGGGACAGTTCCTGGAGATGACTAACATGCTTGGTAAAGTGAAGGGTCAACAAAAAAGAGAAGGCCACCCCCCAACAAGATGAAATGACAGTGACAGCAGATATGGGCTCAAGCATAAGAATTGGGAGGATGGCGTAGGACCTATCAGTTGGACATAGGGTGACACACATGACAGCTTCCAACAACAAAGAAGAATTGATGCATTGGAATTGTGTTGTTGTTGTTGTAAAGTACCGTGGAGTCGGTTCCGACTCATAGTGACCCTGCACAGGGTTTCTGAGGCTGTAAATCTTTACGGGAGCAGAAAGCCTCACCTTTCTCCCGTGGAACGACTGGTAGTTTTGAACAGCCAACCTTGAGGTTAGCAGCCCAATTCATAACCACTATGCTACCAGAGCTCCTTAGAATATTGACAATACCATGGTCTGCCAGAATAATGAATAACTTTTTCTTGCAAGATGTTCCTTAGAAATAATGATGGTGAGTCTTCATCTCACATGCTTTGGACATACTATTAGTAGGGACCAATCTCTGGAGAAAGATATCATACTTGGTAAAATAGAGCATCAGTGGAAAAAAGGAAGACCCCCCCCTCCCCAAAAAAAGAAATGGATTGACACAGTGGTTGTAACAATGGGCTCAAACATAGCAACAATTTTGAGAATGACACAGGGCCAGGTAGTGTTGTCTTCTGTTGTATGTAGTGTCATTTTACAACTTGACACCATCTAATGATAACATCAGTGAATGCTACATTGGAAAGAAAGGTCTAGCTCTCTACTTTCAAAATACCATATCCATTGAAAGCCCTGTGGAGCACAGTTGTACTTGGAAGTGCATGGGCTTGCCCTGTGTCTAAATCTTCTCAACAGCAACTGGTTTTCTCTTTGTGGCATAGGCATCAGACATCAGCATTAAATGTAGTAGGCCTCTATCCTTACAGATGAGCTGAAGACTTCCTCTGAGTCATTTCCATCTCTCATGAAATTGCCATCTCTGTTTTTGCTGCTGTTAAGTGCCATTGAGTGGGTTCCGATTCATAGCAACCCTGTATAAGGTTTCTGAGGAACAATTGACAGATTTGAACCTTGTGATTAGCAGTTCAGTACTTATCCTACAGCATCACACCAGATAGTAATCAGATTTTGCTGTTATTACCCAATCTCTTTAATACATTTATGAGATAAATCTATGTACAGAGTTCTATTCTTTCTAAAACAACTAGTTGTATAAGTGTGAGCAATTTACTTATCATATCTGCCTTTTGGTTTCTTAATCTATAAAATAATAATGATTGTCATGCTGTATTTACTTTTTTGGATTATGAGAAACTGAAAAATGAATATGAAGATACTTTGACTTACAAAGAATAAAACAGAAATGGAAGATAGTTGGTTATCTTTATTCTGACATCTGCAAGTCATTAAAGATTCCTTGCTGAAAGTGAAGAGGACTTGAAACATTTACTTATGAAGATCAAAGAGCACAGCCTTCACTATGGATTACATCTCAATGTCAAGAAAACAAAAATCCTCACCACTGGACCAATAAACAACATTCTTATCAATGGAGAAAGATTGAAGTTGTCAAGGACTTCATTCTTCTTGGATCAACTATCAACACTCGTGGAAGCAGCAGTCAAGAGATCAGACGACATATTGCATTGGGCAAATCTGCTGCACAGGAACTTTTTAAAGTATTGAAAAGCAGAGATGTCAGCTTGAGGACTAAGGTGCGCCTGACCCAGGCCATGGTGTTTTCAATAGCCTCATATGGATGCGAAAGCTGGACAGTGAATAAGGAAGATCATAGAAGAATTGATGCCTTTGAGTTGTGGTTTTGGAGGAGAATACTGAAAGTGCCATGGACTGCCAAAAGAACCAACAGATCTGCTTTGGAAGAAGTGCAGCCAGAGTGCTCCTTGGAGGCCAGGATGGCTAAGCTTCGTCTCTCATACTTTGGACATATTGTCCGGAGGAAACAATCGTTGGAGAAGGATGTCATGCTGGGTAAGGTGGAGGGTCAGAGAAAAAGAGGAAGACCCCTAACGAGATGGATTGGTCAGGTGGCATCATTGATGGACTCAAGTGTGGCAGCAGTAGTGAGGTTGGCCAGGATCGGACATTGTTTTGTTCTGCTGTGCATGGGGTTGCTATGAGTCGGTTCTGACTCGATGGCACCTGACAACAACAACAAGCATGAACACAACAGCATTTTAAAATGAAACACCCAGAATGGAGGGAGTACTTCTGTATGATTTAACAATGCCTCATGTCGTTAAGAAGACAAGAAAGAAGGAAAAGATCAAAATGATCTGGCACCAACCACTAAAGCCAGTGAGGTTGGGATAGAAGAATTCTACCAACTTCTTTAATCGGAAATTGATCAAACATGCAATCAAGATGTATTGATCATTACTGGTGACTGGAATGCAAAGGTTGGAAACAAAGAGGAAGGATCAGTAGCTGGAAAATATGGCCTTGGTGATAGAAATGATGCTGGAGATCCCATGATAGAATTCTACAAAATCAATTTGTTCATTTCAAATACCTTCTTTAGACAGCATAAGAGACAATTATACACATGGACTTCACCAGATGGAATATGTAGAAATCAAATTGACTACATCTGTGGAAAGAGACCATGGAAAAGCTCCATATCATCAGTCAAAACAAGACCAGGGGCAGATTATAAAACAGACCATCAATTGCTCATATGCAAATTCAAATTGAAGTTGAAGAAAATGGAAACAAGTCCACAAGAGCCAAAATATGCACTTGAATATAGCCCACCTGAATTTAGAGATCATCTGAAGAACAGATTTGATACATTAAGCACTAAAGACCAGAAGAGTTGTGGGATGACATCAGAACATCATACATGAAGAAAGCAAAACGTCATTAAGAAGACAGGAAAGATGGAAAAGATTGAAATGGATGTCAGAAGAGACGCTGAAACTTGCTCTCCAGAATAGAAATGCTAAAGCAAATGGAAGAAATGAGGAGGTCCAAGAGCTGAAACAGAAAAATTCAAAAGGTCAGCTCAAGAAGACAAAGTCAAATATTGCAATGAAATGTGCAAAGATCTGGTTTCAGAAAACCAAAAGGGAAGAACACGCTCAGCATTTCTCAAGCTGGAGGAACTAAAGAAAAAAATTCAAGCCTCAACTTTCATTATTGAAAGATTCTCTGGGCTAATTATTGAATGATGCAGAAAGCATCAAGAGAAGATGGAAGATGGAGGGAATGAGACGCGAAGGCTTTCTCGCAGTTCTCCTCGGGTCCTGCAGCAGGCCGGTTGGCTGGTCTTTGGGACGCAGAGCGCAAGTGAGGCGAAGCACAAGTGGGACGATGTGGGGGCTATACAGGACACGTGGAATGTGAGTCCCTCAAGGAGGAGGAGAGGACTAGACACCTCCACTGTTTGTCTTGACACTGGGCCCGCCTGGCTCCCTCAGCACCTGCAATTACAGAAAACACAATGAGGAAGTCGTCTACTTTTTCAAAGAACATTCAAAATTAAGATGTGAAAACATGATTGTATCAAACCTCAAAATGAAGGATCAAAAAAACCTGTGGCAGAGGCAATAGCTTATCCTGGAGGCTGTACCTCTCAAGTCCACTTTTCATGGTGTGACTCAGGGGAAGACAGGAAGTCCTAAAATACAGAGCTCTGTGTTGATCTGTGGTGGACATCCCTGTGGAATGTGGATTCTGAAGCGACCTTGATGAAGCCCAGTGGTCCAGCTCTTTGTCACATCCCACCTCCCACCCCACCACCCTACATACACTACATTGACACTTTCAGAAGGAAATGTCCTCCTCTCTCATGTGACCATATCAATCCTGAATCAGTTTATTCTGTTTCCTTTCATTCTTTTTATGTTCATTGTCTTTAATCTCTTGTTTATGTGTACATACAAAGTCTGAAATGGTACTCTGGGTGGCAAGTTTTTTCATCAAATAAACTTGCAAGCTATGATCAAGAAAAAAGAAAAGAAGATGGAAGGAATACACAGAGGCACTGTACCAAAAGGAAATGGTTGATATTCAACCATTTCAGGAGGTAGCGTATGATCAAGGGCCAACGATACCGAAAGAAGTCCAAGGTGCATTGAAGGAAGTGTCAAAGAACAAGGCAAGAGGAATTAATGGAATAAAAATTGAAATCTTTCAAGAAAGTGAGGTGGCACTGCAGGCACTCACTCATCTATGCCAAGAAGTTTGGAAGACAACTACCTGGCCATCTGATTGGAAAAGATTCATATTTGTGTCCATTCCAAAGAGAGGTGACCCAACAGAATGTGGAAATCAGTGGACAATATCTTTGATATCCCATGCGAGTAAAAGTTTACTAAAGGTAGTACAGAAATGGCTGCAAGCATACATTGACAGAGACCTTCCAGAGGTTCAAGCCAGATTCAGATGAGGCCGTGGAACGAGGAATATCATTGCTGATGTCTGCTGGATCTTGGCTGATAGCAGAGAATACCAGAAAGTTGTTGACCTATGCTTTATTGACTACGCAAAGACTTTCTATTGTGTGGATCATGACAAGCTATGGACAACATTGCTAAGTATGAGTATTCTGGAACACTTAATTGTGCTTATGAGGAATCTGTACATGGACCAAGAGGCAATTGTTCAAACAGAACATGGGAACACTGAATGGTTTAAAATTAAGAAAAGTGTGTGACAGGGCTGTATCCTTTCACCGTACTTATTCAATCTGTATGCTGAGCAAATAATCCGAGAAGCTGGGTTATATGAAGAAAAACGTGGCATCAGGATTGGAGGAAGACTCATTAACAACCTGTGATATGCAGATCATACAACTTTGCCTGTTGAAAGTGAACAGGACTTAAAATACTTGCTGATGAAGATCAAAGACCACAGTCTTCAGTATGCATTGCATTTCAATGTTAAGAAAGCAAAAATCCTCAACACTGGACCAATCAACAATATTTTTATTCAACGGAGAAAAGATTGAAGTTGTCAAGGATTTCATTCTTCTTGGCTCAACCATCAACACTCATGGAAGCAGCAGTCAAGAAATCAAATGATGTATTGCATTAGGCAAATCTGCTGCACAAGACTTTTTTAAAGTGTTAAAGAAGAAAGATGTCAGCTTGAGAACTAAAGTGCACCTGACCCAAGTCATGGTACTTTCAATCACCTCGTATGCATGCGAAAGCTGGACAGTGAATAAGGAAGACCATAGAAGAATTGATACTTTTGAGTTATGGTGTTGGAAGAGAATATTGAAAGTGCCATGTGCTGCTGAAAGAACCAACAGATAGATGTTGGAAGAAGTTCAGCCAGCGTACCCCTTGGAGGTCAGGATGGTCAAACTTCATCTCTCATTCTTCAGACATATTGTCAGGAGGGACCAGTCACTGGAGAAGGATATGATTTTTGGTAAGGAGGAGTGTCAGAGAAAAAGAGGAAGACCCCCAGCAAGACAGATTGGCAACGTGGCAACATCACTGGGCTCAAGCCTGGCAGCAATTGTGAGGTTGATCCAGGATCTGGCAGTGTTTCATTCTGTTGTGCAGAGGGTCTCTATGAATTAGTACTGACTCGATGGCACCTAACAACAACAACATGTCCTAACAATTAAAAAGGAAGCTCAAAGGAGAATTGATGCATTGAACTGTGGTATTGATAAAATGTGTTGGCAATCCTATGAACTACCAAAAGAGCAAACAAATTAATATTGAAGAATGTACAGCCTGGGTGCAAGGATGGCAAGACTTCTAACTGCAAGACTGATGGTTCAAACTCACCAGTTGCTCCTCAGAAACCTTATACAGGGTCAGTATGTGTTGGAATCGACATGACGGTGCTTCACAATATTTCACTTTTTAAATTTATTTACTTTATGGAAATAAAAGATAATGGACAAATAGACTTTTTGTTTTGGTTTTTAAAATACAATTGCAAAATAAAATATTAATCATATTGACATTTTCTGGCTTTATATAAAAAGTCTTCTAGAGCTGTGGTAGTGGTGTGCTATCAAGTCAGCTCCAATTTATGGTGACACTGTGTAGGATTTCCAAGGCTGTAATATTTACAGGAGCAGAATTCAAACTACTGACCTTGGACTTATCAGTCCAACTTGTAACCCACTATGCTACCTGGATTCCTTCTAGAACTGTAGCCAAGGGCCTTAAGACATTTGTCTGCAATAGAAAAAGGCTTTCACCTATGAATGCTTTCTGTTTCTGTTAAGACTGGGCTAACACCTACTATTACTCTTATCTGCTGCACAATCCTAACAGCAAATGATGCTCAATCACAAAGCAAACCATAAATAATAATTTATGTGTAATAAGCATTTCCTGCTACTACAGACTCAAGAGCACCCAGCTATGTTTCCTTGAGCAAATTGGGGGTGATTAATCACACCTCCTGTTTAGAGGATACAATGCAGGCATAGACAACTGGGGAAAATGCACTTATTGATATTAATGGGATTTATTTGAGGTTTTTTTTTTAAGTATGCAATCTCTTTAGTTACGGTAAGATGAGAACTTTCAGACCCTTTGTCCTAGGGATATTACCATGTCCTTATATCCCTGTCTTTGTGAAGACAGCTCCCTCAACTTGGATGCCTCCACCATCACCAAGACCGTTCCTGTATCTGTCAAAATCTTTTAAATCTTCATGACAAAACTCATATGCTACCTATTCTGTGCTGACTCTTCTAACTTGGATCCCAATTCAAATGATTCTCTTCCTCCTTCCCTAACCTCTCATAACCATACACTTGTAGCACTGCTGTTTAAATCTTCTGTGAGCTTTTTAATTATTTTATGTCTAGTTCACACCAGATTTTGATGACTGTGACTCACTCAGATTTTTCTCTCTGTCTCTTTCTCTTGATACCCAAGTATCCACAGCACTTACAAAATACTTTTGCACGCTGCTGCTATTGTAGTTGTTGGCTGCCATTGAGTTGGCTCCCACTCTTGTTGATTTCATGCATCACAGAACAAAATTCTGCCTGGTCCGTCATGAACATTGGTATGTTTGTGACCGTTGTTGCTGCCATTTTGCCAGTCCACCTCATTGAGGGTTTCCCTTAACTTCACTCGTCTTCTACCAACCACAATGTCCCTTTCTAGTGATTGGTCTTTTCTGATGACGTGTCCACAGTAAGGAAAACAAAGTGTCACCATTCGTACTTCTAAGAAGCATTCCAACTTTATTTCTTCTAACACCGATTTGTTTGTTCTTCTGGCAGTTCAGTGTATATTCCTTATTATTCATCAAGACTACAATTCAAATGTATTAATTACTCTTCTGTTTTCTTTAGTCATTGTTCAGGTTTTGCATGCATCTGAGATGATCGAAATGACCATGGCATTGGTCAGAATCACCTTAAGCATCAAAGTGACACTTTCACATTTTAGAACTTTAAGGAGGTCCTTTGCAGCATATTTGCCCAATGCAATACGTC
>NW_006408542.1:7822045-7823517 GCF_000296735.1 Chrysochloris asiatica | reverse complement strand
TTCTGCTGTGCATGGGGTCGCTATGAGTCGGTTCTGACTCGATGGCACCTGACAACAACAACATGAGTCAGAAACAATTCAATGACACTTAACAACAATACACAATCAATTATATTTGCATAGGAAATAAAATAGATTAACAACTCTCTGGTATTCTTTGCTTTTTACCAAGATCCCAAAGACATCAGCGATGATGTCTCTAATTCTATGTTCTCTCCTGAATATAGTGAGCTTCTGGCAGTTCCCTGTTGATGTACAGCTACAGTCATTTTTTTTCTTTAGCAAAATTTTGTTATAATGTGATATTAATAATATTGTTCCACAATTCCCACCTTCCATTTGATCACTTTTCTTTGACCTGGGCACAAATTTGGACCTCTTCCAGTCAGTTGGCCAAATTTCTTGGCCTAGACAAACGAGCATGTCTAGTGTCGCATCTATTTGTTGAAACATCTCAGTTAGCCTTCTGTTGATTCCTGGTGCCTTTTCTTTCACCAGTGCTTTCAGTATAGTTTGAACATCTTCCTTCAGTACCAGCATCTTCCTTCAGTCATTGGTAGTTCTGGATCATATGCTACATAGTGAAATGGCTGGACGTCAGCCAATTCATTTTGATACAATGATTCTGTGTGTTCCTTCATTCAATGCTTTCTGCATCTTTCAGTTTTTGCTTACAGAATTCTTCAGTTTTGTAATTTGAGGCTTAAAGTTTTCTTTTCACTTCATTCAGCTTGAGGACCACTAAATATATTCTTCCCTTTTAGCTTTCTAGCTCCTGATCTTTGCACATTTCATTATAATACTTTACCTTGTCTTCTTAAACCACCCTTTGAAATCTTGTTCAGCTCTTTTACTTCATCATTTCTTCTGTTCACTTTAACGAATCTGAGCTTAAGAGCCATTTTCATTTTTTTTTTTATTGTGAACTGAGAACATGGGAGAACATCAGCTATACACCATCATTTCATTGCAACGATTACAATCTTCTCCATGCATCATCATTCAACAGTATTTGCTTCCATTCACTCTGTTTTTCTTTTCTTTTTTGGTGGGGGGTGTAGGGGTTAGGGTGGGGAGATGTACACAAAAACACTCAGGTCACCTGGGAGCCATCAAGGCACGTGGTCAGGACCCCTCAGAGAAAACTCCCTTCCAAGAATGAGACTCAAGGGGAATACACGAACAGGCAGGTGGTCTGGCTGGTGGCCATGCTGATCACCGTTAAGGGGAAGAGGGAGAAAAAACAATAGTGCAGTTGCGAGCTAAATCCAACCACATTCAGTAGACTCCTGTGAACCTGGGTGGAGACCCAGATGGCCAGCAGTATGGCAAGACCTGGGGACTCCTGGGCCCTAACTCAGTGACATGGCCACAGAGGACTAGAGCAGAGAGGGAAGCATCCAACTGACATGAAGTGAGGGGAGAGGCACAAGAACACTCATACTTGCAGATAGTACCCACTTGACCTGGCT
>NW_006408542.1:7820097-7821520 GCF_000296735.1 Chrysochloris asiatica | reverse complement strand
TTTTTTGACAAAATGAGGCGAGTGACTGATTTTGCAGCACAGATGCGGAGGTCCCTAGGACCATCAAGTGAGAAGATAAGAGAGCAGGACACTACCCAGAGAGACAGAGATGCCAGAAATGGAGACAGAGAAGAGGATGTGGACAGATGGAGTGGCTGGGGACACTGGACTCAGGGAGGGAGAGGGGCTCTGTGCTGATGGACAGGGGACAGGCCTGTGGGGTGTACCCGTGGGTTATTTAATGATGCATGGAGGGGATTGTAATCATTGCAATGAAATGAAATACTATAGAATGAATGTAAAACTGGTATTCTTCCATGTATGTAAACCTGACAATAAAAACTTATATATATTAAAAAAAACACTCAGGAATATATAATAATTTAAACAACCAAAAGGCACATTCTGCAAGCCTGCCTCCTGGCTGCCAGCACTCAGTTCCTCTCTTTCCATGAATCTTCCTCAGTTGCTCCCTCTCTCCATGTCCCCATCTCTGCCTCCATCTCTGGTGTCACTGCTTCTCTGGATAGGGTCACACATCCGCTTGTGCTCTTCTCCCAGATGGTCGCACATTCCGCTTGTGGTCCTAGGGTCCCTTGATGGTCCTAGGGTCCTTTGTTTCGGGATTGTAAGATTAACTACTCCCCCGTTTTTGTTACAAAACTTCAATCTTTACAGTTGTGATAGTCGCAATTAGTTATGAAAACAATTACTCGCTATTGAATCATAAGAATCTTATCCACATCTCTTTTCACCAGACCCATCTAGACAAGCTGAAAACTATTCAGTGGGGACTCTCTCTACCCCTGCAGCTCACTCTTAAACTAAACTCCCTCTTGAAAACTTGTAAGCCAGTCACTTTGTGTCTTTATCATCCACTCATTTTAGGTAGCCAGTGTCTATTGGAGTCCTGGTGTGGCATTGTGGGCTAATGTATCAGACTGCAAAGTTATTTGACCTGCAAAGTCAGTGGTTCAGGCTCACCAGCTGCTCCTTGGAAACCTATACAGGGTCTCTATGGGTCAGAATTGACTCAACAGCACTTAAAAGCAATAACAATGTCTAAGTTTTCCAGTCCAATCTGCCCTGTATACAGAGGTGATAGGATTGATACTTGATATGAAGACTCCTTCCCTCTCTATTGGTATTTTGAGCACTACATCTGTGAGTATATGTCAAGTTCATCGAACTGTAGCAATTTACCCTTGTTTCCTTTGTCAAAAATTGTGATTTTTTCATCTTCCTCTAGTCAAGTTCTGATTATCAAGCCACTGAGGCTAGGTCAAATGGTTACTATCTGCAAATTTGGGTATTCTTGTGCATCTCTTATCACTTGAAATCAGCTGGATGCTTCACTCTCAGCTCTGCTTCTCCATGGCTATGTCCTTGTCCACGGGCTCAGGAGTCCCCAGGTCTCACCACA
>NW_006408542.1:7787575-7818959 GCF_000296735.1 Chrysochloris asiatica | reverse complement strand
TTTATCCATTCTTCCATAGAGGGGCACTTAGGCTATCTCCATCTTTTTGCTATGGTGAATAGTGAAGAGCCATTTTCAAAGTCTCTTTTGACATACATTTTAGTCTTTTCCTCCTGTCCTGTTTGTTTTTTTAACTTTCTATTGTGAATTGACTGAACTTTACAGACAAGATTATCAGTTTTACATTCAATAAGCCATATAGTTTGTTTCATTTTAATGATTGCAATCCTCTCCCTGTGATTCCTATTTTCATTCCACCTGCCTTCCAATCACTTCTCAACTTTCATCCTTAAGTAAATACTGCCCCTTTGATTTTTTTTTTTTTGAAGTTTTTGTTGTGAATTGAATGAAAGTTTACATGGTAGATTATCAGTTTTACATTCAATAAATCATATTTTGTTTCATTGCAATTATTACAATCCTCTCCATGTACCACCAGTCAACAATATTTACCTCTGTTCCACTTTTTTTTTATGTACACATATAAAACAGAAAATACATATTCATTTAAATGTCCAAAAGGCACACTTTACAAACTAGCCTCCTGCCTGTAGACACATAGCCTTTCTCAGTCCATGGGCCTAGAGTCCTCAGCTGCTCTATCTCTCTATGCTATTGTCTTTGCCACTGTCTCGGCTGTTGCCATTTTTCTGATTAGAATCCCATGCTCCACTCATGCTACTCACCTCTTGCTAGTCCTAGGGTCCTCTGTTCCTGAAATGAAAGATTACTTCCCTGTTTTAATTACACATCTACATTTATAGTTATGACAATCACAATTAATCCTGATACCAATTACTCACAATTGAATAGTAAAATCCTATCCCCATCTTCCCACACCCCCTTTCACCAGACCTATCTGGAAGAGAGTAAAACTATTCAGTGGGGATTTTACCTTACCTCCCTCATTCTGAAACTAAGCACACTCACGAAAGTTTGTAAGTCAGCCACTTTGTGCCTTTATAGCCCAACCCCTTTTTAAAAATCTTTTTGTGAATTAAGTGATAGTTTATATGGGAGAACATCAGCTTTACATTCATCCTATCATATTTCATTTCATTGCAATGATCACAATCCCCTCCATGCATCATCAAACAACCAAAGGGTACACCCCTACAAGCCTGCCCCCCCTACCTTCAGCACACAGCCCCTCCCCCTCCCTGATTCTAGGGTCCCCAGCCACTCTAGCCCCCAATTTTTGATAGCCAATGTCTAAGTTGACTGTCCCTATCAACCCACTATATTGAGGAGGCAAGCTTGATCTTTGATATGAAAAATCCTTCCCTTTCAGTTGGAATTTTAAACAATTACATCCATAAACAAAGTTCCAGTTCATCAAATTGTAGCAATTTATTCTTATTTCCTGTATCAAACTTCTTTATCTTTGTCTGGTTGAGTTCTAGTCAACTAACCATACAAGCTAGGTCAGATGGGCACTATCTGCCAATTTGGGAGTTCTTACACTCCTCCCCCTACTTTTGACAAGGCCAATTCAAAAATGGGCACAGAACATGAACAGACACTTCATCAAGAAAGACAATCAGGTAGCCAACAGTGAAGAAATGTTTCATGATCATTAGCCACTGTTGTTATTGTTGTTAAATACCATCAAGTTAGTTCCTACCCATAGTGACTTTATGGTTTCCAAGGAGTGGCTGGACAGTCAATAAGGAAGACCACAGAAGAATTGATGCATTTGAGTTATGGTGTTGAAGGAAAATATTGAAAGTACCATGGACTGTCAAAAGAACAAACAGATCTATGTTGGAAGAAGTACAGCCAGAGTGCTCCTTGAAAGTCACGATGGTCAGACTTCATGTCTCATGTTTCGAACACATTACTAGGAAGGACCAGTCCTGGGAGAAGGATATTACGTTTGGTAAAGTGGAGGATCAGAGAAAAAGATGAAGACCCAATTGAGATGAATTGGAATAGTGTCAGCAGCAATGGGCTCAAGCATAGCAATGATTGTAAAGGTTGGTGCAGGACTGGGCAGTGTTTTGTTCTGTTGTGCATAAGGTTGCTATGAGTTGGCACCAACTCAATGGCACCTAACAACAACAACAACAATTTGAACTAGCACATAAGCAACAGATAGTCCTTCCATTGTTGGTCCCTGGCTTTTCCTTCACTGATGAGATTGAGTTTCTCCATTGCCTTTATCTACAGATGTAGTCCATTTGATTTATGTGTAATCTATTCATCAGGGTCCATGTGTACAGTTGTCAATTGTGTTGCTTTAAAAAATTATTTCTAATAAATGAATTATTGGCATGGCAAAATTCTATCCTGGGATCTCCAGTGTTTTTTTCTATCACCACAGCAGTATTTCCCAACTTCTTTTGCTTTTTCTTTGTTTCCAACTTTTTTTGTTCCAAGCCCAAGTAATTATCAGTGCATCTTGATTAAAAATGCAATCAATTTAAACTGCATAAGTTTGTAAAAATCTTTGATTTCTTCATCTTTGGCATTCGAGGTTGGTGCATTAATTTTTTATTTTAAGTTTTTATTGTGAGGTTTACTTGGGAGAACATCAGCTTCACACTCATTCTATCGTATTTTGTTTCATTGCAATGATTACAATCCCCTCCATGCATCATCAAATAACCATAGGGTACACCACAGAGGCTGGCACCCCCTGCCACCAGCACACAGCCCCTCTCCCTCCCTGAGGCCAGTGTCCCCAGCCACTCCATCTGTCCACGTCATCGTCTCTGTCTCCATCCCTAGCATCACTGCCTCTCTGGGTAGGGTCCCACTCTCTGCTTTTCTCACTTGATGGTCCCAGTGACCTCCGCATCTGTGTGGCAAAATCAATCACTCTCCTCCTTTTGTCAGAAAACATCTACCTCTATATTTCCTACCCTCACAGTCAGTCCTGATAGCACTTATTCACTACTGTATCACAAGAGTCTTATCCCCATTTCCTTTCGCCAGCCCAGTCCCAACAGATTGGAAATCATTCAGTGGCGATTCTGCCTTCCCCTGCCCCATCTGGAACTAGACTCCCTCTTGAAAGCTTGTAAGCCAGTCACTGGTGCATTAATTTCAATAATGGTCATATTAACTAGTCTTCCTTATGTTGTTGTTGTTCAGTGCCATAGAGTTGGTTCTGACTCATAGCAACCCTGTGTAGGGTTCCAAGACTGTACATCTTTGTGGGAACAGAAAGTCTCAGCTTTTTCTTGCAGAGCAGCTGGTGGACTCGAACCACCAACCTTGAGGTTGGCAGTCCAGGGTCTTCCTTATAGGCATATGGATATTAATCTATCATTGACAGCATTGTGCTTCAAGATAGAGGTAAAACTGTTATTTTTAGCAATTAATGCAATGCTGTTCTCTTCAATTTGTCCCTCATTGCATAGTAGATCTTATGATTTTCAGATTCCAAAGCCAATATCAGTCCATTCTGGCTCATAAATGCCTACAATATCAATCTTCAAGTATTCCATTTCATCTTTGATGGCTGTCAATATTCCTTGATTCATATTTTATACATTTCATGTTCCAGTTACTAATAGATACTTTCATGTGTTCATTCTGATTTATGTCACAGCAGCAAATGAAGTTCCTGAAGATTTTACTCCATGTCTACTTTGAGAAGGCAGCTTTTACCTGTTGTTGTTGTTGTTATGTGCTGTGGAGTCGGTTCTGACTCATAGCAACCCTGTACAGGGTTTCCGAGGCTATAAATCTTTACAGGAGTAGAAAGCCTCATCTTTCTGCTGCAGAACAGCTGGCAGTTTTGAACTGCTGACCGTGAGATTAGCAGCCCGATTCATAACCACTACACTACCAGAGCTCCTCAGCTTTTACCTAGTCATATTTAAAGTACCTTCCAACACTGTAATAAGCAATGTTCTGTTGCTATCCCTAAGTTTTCATTGGCTAATTTTTGAAATGGAAGTCAGGCCTTTTCTTTCTTTCTTAGTTTAGAAGTTTATCAAAACTTGTCCATCTTGGGTAAACCTGCTGGTTTTTGAAATTCCAGTGGCAGAGCTTCGAGCATCATGCTGCTGCTGCTGTTGTTGTTGTTGTTAAGTGCCATTGAGTCAGTTCTGACATAGCAACCCTGTTTACGGTTTCTGAGGTTATGTATCTTTGCAGAAGCAGAAAACCTCATCTTTCATCCACAGAGAAGCTGGGGGTCTCAAACTGCTGCCAACCTTATAGTTCACATTTGAAGTCCAGTATTTATTCTACAGAGCTACCACACTCCCTCCAGCATCATAGCAACACATAAACCACATTACACAAACTAACAATGTGTACATGTGTGTTGTACAACTTGAAGGTTGAGAAGGCAGTTGCTAGATGACAGGGATGGCTGTGGAAGACATTATTAGTAATGACAGTCACTTATGATAAGTCGCAAAGGCGTGGAAAGGGATGCTGGGGCGGTTTCTATAACAGAATCTTTGAGCATGCAGTAGTGACTATAGAGAGATACAACTGGAGAGAGATGTAGATGTTTTTAAAATGCCATGCTGAGCAGTTTCACCTTGACCTAGCAGCAGGCATCTCAGCTCAGGTTTTGCAGCAGGAGAGAAAGTCAATCAGGCCTGGGTTTAAGCATGATCATGCTGGCGGCTGGCAGCTCAATTGGCCATAGCTTCTGGCCCTTGTTTCTGTTTTCTGGCCCTGGCATGGTGTTCCACCACTCTCTGGAGACTTGAGAGCAAATGATGGAAGGTGCCCAGGAACAGTTAATTCCTTTTAATACTTCAGACCCAAAACTACCATAATCTCATGATATAAATTTCCTTTTGCATACTTCCATGTAGATAATCACAGAAAAATAACTGTTGTTAATTAGCGTTGGTCTTAAAGACTAACAGTGTTTCATTTCTGTACCACCCCTTCCTCATGAAATTGTACTGATTTCATAGGGAGCCAGAGAGGCAGGAAATGGGGGTAAGTGAAATGTATGAATAAAGCAATCATGGTAGTTTAATTAAGTGAAATTCAGACAGCTGCTGTGAATGTGACCCCACAGCCTTATTTTGTTTGTATTTCAAATGATCCTTTCTAAAGAAAGAGAAGAAATTTCCCCAATAGGAATCTTCTTGTGTGCCTCCATTGACTCACTCACTCACTCACCCACTCAGACTCTCACTCACACGCTCTCTCTCTAGTTCTTACTTTTGGGCAAACCAGATCTAAATAGATCTTTTTTTTAGGCCAAGAGGAGGAGGCAGTGGACACAGTCCCTCTGAACCTTGCCATGTTGTTGTATGTTGTGTGTTGAGTCAATTTCTATTCTTAGAAACCCTATAGGACAGAGTCGAATTGCCCCATAGGGTTACCAATCCAATATGTAGGTGACTGGCTTTCAGTTAGCAGTCAAGTTCTTAACCATTACATCACCAGGGCTCCTTTTGTGCCTTGCTAACAACACAAGTAAGGAGCTCTGGTAGCATAGTGGTTACGAATTGGGCTGCGAGCCACAAGGTCAGCAGTTCGAAACTACCAGCTGTTCCACAGGAGAAAGATGAGGCTTTCTGCTCCTGTAAAGATTTACAGCCTCAGAAACCCTGTGCAGGGTCGCTATGAGTTGGAACCGACTCCACAGCACATTACAACAACAACAAACAACACAAATACTTAACAGATCCTACAGGGAGTAGGCAGAATATCCTAAAGCTAACTAAAACAGGGAAAGAGGATGCTCTTTTAAGCCATCTCCACAACCCCTTAGTAGGGAGAGGATTAGTTGTAAACGAAGGACACTAATTTCTGAAATACCATAATCTATTTTTCAGGACCACAGCCTTTAGCTGCCAAGGAATGCAAAGATGCCATTCTACATAGTCACTATTTACTTTGTTCAGTCCTTAAAGAGGAAACAATTAGCTATGCGTTTCAAGTGTTGACTCATCATTGGCCATTGAGAGAAATAATTCAGCATTTGGGCTTGGAAGTCAGAACTCCCAGGTTCTGATCTTTGATCCACAACTTTCTGTGTGATTTGTGGCAAATTACTTTAATCTTCTAGACCTTAAATCCCCCATCTGATAGAAGTAAATGAAATTAAAGAAAACATCACCTCAGATGCTATAGTGAGGATGAAGTCAAATAAAAATTATACATGGCACAGAATAAGAATCCAGTAAATGTTAGCACCATCCACAGATACCAACAAAACCTTAGTGCTGCTTCTCAAAACCCTATTCAGAGTCACTGAGTCAGAACCAACTCGACAGCATTTCACAACAACATCTATTTAAAGGAAATCTGGTAGCATAGTTGATTACCAGCTGGGCGGCTAACTGCAAGGTCAGCAGTTCTAATCTACCAGTTGCTCCACAGGAGAAAGATGTGGCTTTCTGCTCCTATAAAAATTTACAGCAGAGGAAACTCTACACAGGGTTGCTATTAGTCAGAATCGACTCAGTAGCACACAAAAACCACCAATCTTATCTAGGAATACTAATTAGTGGATTAGTTTCTCAGATTGCTTTAGAAATGGAATTGTAAAATCTGGGTTGTAAATAGTCAAAGAATAGCATGTCCAAATTCTCGAGTCCTCAGAAGAGGAGACTAAAACACCATGATGTGCCCAAGGTCACCCACCTCTTCAATCGTCAAACTGAGACCCAATTCCATGTAAGTGCTCTTTCCACTGTGTCATGCTTCCCTCTTTGACAAAAGAGCCTGGAATTGGGTCACTGGTTACCTGAGAAGCTGGTGTTCAGTTCTTCACCCATTTCCTAGGCAGTGTTCAATTTAGGATTGGTGATTTCCTGAGCTTGCTCCAGACTGAGATATTTCCCAGGACCCAGGACTTTTTAAAACCAGGATACTCCCAGGAAAACCAAGCAACTGATCACCCTATTTAGGTTACCCATTGTTACTGAGCTGATTCCAACTCATAGCAACCCCATAGGCCAGAGTAGAACTGTCCTATGGGGTATCTAAGGATGCAATCTTTAGGGATACTGGTTACTACATCTTTCTCCCACAGAGCAGCTGTTGAGGTTCCAACTACCTGTCTTTTGGTTAGTGGTCAAAGCTCTTTATCTCTCCAACACTAGGGCACCTTTTACTTAGGGTGTTGTTGTTGTTAAGTACCATTGAGTCGGTTCCTACCCATAGTGACCCAGTATAGGGTTTCCAAGGAGCAACTGGTGAGCTTGAACTGCCTGCCCTGCAGTTCACATGGCTTTGCAGTCAGCACATTAACCCATAGCGCCACACCAGGACTCCTCTACTTAGGGTGGTGGTGGTGGTGGTTATATGCCGTGGAGTAGGGTAGTGGCAGTTATGTACTATGGAGTTGGTTCCAAGTCATAGCAAAGCTGTATAGAATTTTTGAGGCTTTAAATAATCTTTATGGGAGCAGAAAGCCTCATCTTTCTCCCATCTACTTAGGATAGACCCATATAATGTGTTGAATGAATGAATCAATGAATGAATGTGTGACTGACCATCTTCTGATTACTGCTCCATTATGAAGGTAGCTGGCTTTGTTGGGAAAGGGATTCATGTGAAGAGGGCCAAGAGAAAGGAAGAATCTGGCCCCTTTTATCAAGGAAAAAAATCTGATTTACAAAAGAACTGTGGATGAGCCATGATGGACTTTACAAGAAGGAAGAAATTTAAAATAGTTTACCCAATAAAACAGCCATAATCATGCTGCAGGCGTAATCTGATTCACTTTCTCTGGAGGCCCTATCCCAACAGTGATCCTTGAAATTCTGGGCAGAACCATTGCACTGTTACAGGGCAGAGACTCACTCTGTGGCCATATCTCCAAGGGTAACATGAAATTCTGAGAAGAAAGCTTCACACCTGGAGAAGTGATATTGCATGAGAGAAAAAAATACAGCTACCCAGACATTTCCAGAATAACTGAAGGATTCATATGCTGTGAGTCACTGTCAGCCTAGAAAGGCTCAACGCCCAGAGAAATATTTCAGGGCCTAGGAATTTGCTGTGCAAAAGAGCTATCTGTAAAAATATGAAGCATCAGCCGTTCCTCCCATAATCCTCTTACTCAGCTCTGTTGATAATTCTCACAGGACCCAGACAATACTCACCGTTATGGGGTTTATTAGGGAAATTAACAGGTTACAATTCAGTGTCAGAAAATAGGGCACAGTTGTTCCAGTCTGCTGCTTATAAATGCTCACAGGACACACCACTCCACCAGAAGGTTCAGCCTGACAACACTCGGCTCTAACTCCTTAGGTTAACAAACCTAGCTCCCCCATTTAGCGCCTGGAGGTGACCCACTCCACAAGTAAGCTTCCTGCCCAAAGTCTCTCAACTTTACTTGCTCCATTGGGCTGGGAAGCCTGCTGCTCTGTTTTGTTCTCTGTTCTTGGTTCTGCTGTTGCTACTCCTCTACCATTACTCCAGCATCACAGCTTTCTGTCTCTGGGTCAGGGAGGTTCAATGCTCAGGGATCTCGGGACCCAAAGGATGCATCCCACTCCTGGTTCTTCTTTTATGGTAGTGTTGTTGTTGTTAAGTGCCGTCAAGTCGATTCCAACCCATAGCGACCCTGCACAGGGTTTCCAAGGCTGTAAATCTTGACGGGAGTAGCAAGCCTCATCTTTCTCCTCTTTTATGGTAGTAAGAGTCTCTAGTTCTGCTTCTGAGGTGACTCATTTTATACCCATGCTAGTGATGGTTAGGAATCCTGGTGTGGCGCTGTGGGTTAATGCGCCAGACTGCAAAGCCATTTGAACTGCAAGGTCGGTGGTTCAAGTTCACCAGCTGCTTCTCAGAAACCCTATACAGGGTCACTATGGTTTGGAATCGATTCGACAGCACTTAACAACAACAACATAATGGTTATGTGCTGTGGAGTAGGTTTTGACTCATAGCGACCCTGTATAGAGTTTCTGAGGCTGTAAATCTTTATGGGAGCAGAAAGCTACATCTTTCTCCCACAGAACAGTTGGTAGTTTTGAACTGCTGACCTTGAGGTTAGCAGCCCGACTCATAACCATTACACTACCAAAGCCATGGTCGAGTTTCAAATTTTCACAATCACAATTACAGTTAGAATGGTACTGGTGACACTGTAAGATAAACATGGGACTGCTAACTGTAAGGACATCAGTTCAAACTTACCAGCCACTTCAAGGAAGAAAAATGAAGATTCCATAAATAATTACAGTTTCAAAAACTCTATATATGGTCACTATGTGTCAGAATCAACTCAATGCAGTGGGTTTGTATCATGTTCTGGACCTTCCCAGAAATGTGTTAACTTGTTAGAGTTACCTCCTTCTGTTCTATTCTTTCTGAACTTTTATGACCAACAAGATAATGAATCTTAGTTAATGTAGATGCTGGTGTAAGATATTTGCACTTTGAGCGCTTTAGTTTTAGTAAAACAAAGAAGTTATAGGATCGTGGAATCAACATCTTATTCAAAATGCCATTCCAGAATGGGATTCCAAGTGGCCTTCTGACTCTAAGGCCTGTGTTCCCACTGTTGAGGAATAGATAGAACCACGCTCAAAGATTTTCTTTCTTTTTTGTTTAATTTTAGAGATGTAATAGCTCTTTTGATCTGATGTCTTCCATGCTTCTCTACTAATATTCTATTTTTGAATTTTGCAATTGAGAAACAAAATTTTGGCAACTGTTCCCAATACTTTGTGGTGGAGCTCTTTGGCTTTTAATAGGAGATACCTGACGTAAAAATACCACATGACTCAATCGTCTTTATCCTGAAGGCATGCAGCATGTGGCACTGTGTATTGTAACTGTATGTGGTATCAAATGTAGTAACTGTGAACAAGAATCATCTTTCATAACTGCTTCTGTATACGTGTTTCAGGATACAGACAAACCTAAGGACTTCTGACAACTTTGCCAGCCAATTTGTCTGAACATTTCCCAGACTATCAAATGAAGTTGAGAGAAACGACAACAATTTGAATAAATAATCATAAGTGATCATTCCTGGCTCCCTGAGTTTTGGTGGTAGAACAGAATCATACTGTTTTCTACCCGCTCCTCATTGCCTTCTCTTATCCTGTAGAGTTGCAGCACTAGATATCAGACTGATAATGGTGAGAATACTACCCTTTGTTTCAGCTGAAATTTTTGCTGATTTAGTCAAATACAATTCATATAAACAGAGAAAGCAGAAGCTGTCATAAAGGATTCTAGAAAAAAATTGACTGTAAAATACACACACAATACTAGCTTTCTTCTTGGCTCAACAGTTTTGTTGTTTTGTGTATTTGTTTTTCATTTTGTTTTGTTTGCTCTGTACATAAAGTTTTAATGAAATTTCTCCTTACAAGAGGAGTAGATTGGGTAAGTGATAAGGAAAATATTCTGTGACTTTTCCTTTTGTCTTTTTCTATCTCCAGTTCAAACTTCCTCCACTTCTCTTTCATTAGAAATCAAAAAAGCATTTCATACGTCTAAAAGAATAAAAAAAGACCTCAATATTTCTTGGAGTCCTGGTGTGACATTGTAGGATAAGCACTGGATTTCTAACCACAAGGTTGGTGGTTCAAGCCTACCAGCCATTCCTCAGAAATGCTATACAGGATCACTATGAATCAGAACCGACTCAACAGCACTGAACAACAATAAAATATTTTTAGAAGGCCTCCTTCAATTATCATGTAAGATATAAGAATACTTTATAAACAATCCAGAAGCAAGAATTAGGAGAGAATCTATGGGTGTCGGGATCCACTAAAAGATTTTATAGATCCAAAAATTACAACAAGAAATGGGAAGAGGAAATGTCAATGGGGTTTTTTTATGGTTATGGACTAACAAAAGGCATTGTTGTTGTCATTTGCCTTCGGTTCCAATTCATAGTGACTCTGTACAGGGTTTATTAGAACTGGTGGATTTGAACTGATCTTGCAGTTACCAGTCCAGTGCTTATCTTACAGCACCACACATGCAAATCAAAAATATGCCTGGGTCAGGGTGAGCTATGACCAGGAACCAACAGATCAGCTACATGCAGGAAACAGCAGTAGAAAGTATAGACCCTTCCAAGTGTGCCTCCCTCTGGGTAGGCAGAAACAAAACTGGGGAATTAAAGCAATGAATAAATGGGTATATCTGAAAGGAAGGAAAACAAACAAAAATGAATTGAATGACAGATGTATGCCAAGCACTTGACACTTTCATTTAGTCTTCACAGCAACTCTTTGACAGATAACATGTATCACACTTTCTGGTTGCCTAGCACCTTCTAGTGCTATGTAGTCCATTTCAAAAACTCCCCACCTTTTGACTTATGTCTCCCAAGGTAACAAGAAAATTTGCTTCCCCAGAGAACTTGAACATGAACCCTAAGATTGCCACTAAGATGTACGGAAGCAAGACTTTAATGAGTGTGAAGAAGGAGACAATATATGAAATATACTTAGTACTGTTGCCAAGACTGTTATGAATTAGTTCCGATTCATAGCCACCTCAATATAGAACAGAGTAAATCATTGCCCAGACCTGCACCATCCTCACACTCATTTCTGTATCCGTTGTTGCAGCCACTTTGTCACTTCATCTCATTGAGAGTCTTCCTCCTTTGTGCTGACCTTCTACCTTACCAAATATGATGTCCTTCTGCAAGTACTGGTCCCTCCTAATAACATGCCTAAAGTATGGGAGGTAAAGTCTCACCATCCTCACTTCTAAAGGGCATTTTAGCTGTATTTCATCTAAAACAGAGCTTTCATTCTTTTGGCAGACCATTCATTATATGAACAATATATTCCCTATTGTTAACCAACAACAGAATTCAAATACATCATTTTTCTTTGGTCCTCCTTAGTCATTGTCCAGCTTCCACGTGCATATGAGCCAATTAAAAATACCATGACTTGGGTTAGGTGCTTGCTAGTCTTCAAAGGACCATCTTTCTTTTTAAAGAATTTTAGAGGGGTTTTTTTGGCAGCAGATCTGCTCAGTGCTATATGTCATTTAATTTCTTGACATCAATGGACCCAAGTGAAATAAATTCTTTGAAAACATCAATATTTTCTATGTTTATCATGCTGTTGCTTATTGGTCCATTTGTGAGGAATTTTTCTCTTTATATTGAGGTAATCCATATGGATTTTATCTTCATCAGTAAATGCTTCAAGCCTCCTTCACTTTCAGCAAGCAAAGTAGCAAATATGTCATCTGCATATGGCAGGATGTTTATGAATTTTCTTCTAATACGTTGTCACTCTTCTACATAGAGTTCAGTATTTTGAATTATTTCATCAGCATACAGATTGAATAAATATGGTGAAAGGAAACAGAAGTTTCCTAAGTTTAAACCATGAAGTATCCCCTAGTTCTGCTTGAACAGCTGCCTCTGGGTCTACATATAGTTTCCATATAAGCACAATTAAGTATTCTGAAATTCTCACTCTTCACAATGTTATCCATAGTTTGTTATGATCCACACCATTAAACACCTTTCTATAGTCAATAAGAGACAGACAGACATCTTTCTGGTATTTTCTGCTTTCAGTCAAGATGCATTTGACATCAGCAATGATATCCTTCACTCCTCTTCTGTATATCTGTGGGACACACTCAAGGTCATACTTTGGCTCTTATAAATTTATTTTAATTTTCTTCCACTTCAACTTGAACTTGCATCCAAGCAATTAATGGTCTGTTCCACAGTTGGCCTCTGGCCTTGTTATGACTGATGATAATATGAAAAAAGACAATGGAGAACATCGTCCCATAACAGATGTAGGTGATGTGATTCATGTGTATTCCATCTGGTTAGGTCTACGAGTGTGTTGTTGTTAACTGCAGTCAAATCAGTTCCTACTCAGAATTACCCTGTATAGAGTTTCTGAGGAGCAGCTGGTGGGTTTAAACGGCTGACCTTGTTGTACTAGTCGCCACTTATGCTGTTGAAAAATATGTATTTGCATTGACTCTGTCTTTGGTCTTTGCAAAATTCTATCATGTAGTCTCCAGCTTTGTTTCTATCACCAAGACCATATTATCCAACTACTTGATCCTCCTTTTTTGTTTCTAGCTGCCATATTCCAATGCACTTTTTTACCCATTGGGAAAACTTTATTTAAAAAAATATGTTATTGTGACTTAAGTGAAAGTTTATAGAGCAAATTGGTTTCCCATTGAGCAATTTTGTCTCAGATTATCTCATGATTGCAATCCCCACAACGGGTTGGCACTCTCCTCATTCCTATCTTGTGTTCCCTATTTCTGCTTGCCCAGTTTTTCTGCCTTCTTAACTTTGCTTTTGGACAAATACTGCTCTTTGGTCTTATATAGCTGATTATTCGGAGGAATATGCTCCTCCCCCATGTTGTGTTCACTTTAGGCTGGTCTTTATGTGGCTGAGAGGTGATTTCTGGGAGTGGCTTCAATTCTAAGTTAGAAGGGTGCGTAGGGCCAGGTCCTCAGGGATTCTACCACACTATCAGACCAATAAGCCAGATCTTTTTTTTAAATGAATTTGAATTTTTTTCTACTTTATTTCCCCACTCTATTTAGTGTCTTCTATTGTGGTCCTCGTCACAATTATCAATGCTTGTCCGTGGTTATCAATGCATCTTGAATACATGTTTGGTCAATTTCAGACTGTAGAAGTTGGTAAAACCTTCAGTTTCTTCTTCTTTGGTATTAGTTGTTGATGTATAAATTTGAATAATAGTCATATTAACTGGTCTTCCTTGTAAGTGTGTGGATATTATCCTACCACTGACAATGTTGTATTTCAGGATAAATCTTGAAATGTTCTTTTTGGTGATGAGTGCGATACCATTCTTCTTCAATTTGTTGTTCCCAAAATAATAAATCATATGACTGTCCCATTTTAAATCGCCAGTATCATTCTATTTCAGATCACTACAGGGTCATTATGAGTCAAAACTGACTTGACAGTACTTAACAACAATGCCTAGGATGTATATTTTTGTATATTCCATTTTATTTTCAATGACTTTCAATTTTCCTAAATCCATACTTTGTACATTCCATTAGGGTACTAATTGTTGTAAAAGGAGCCCTGGTAGCACAGTACTTTAGTGCGCAATTGCTAATCTAACGGGTGGCAGTTTGAATCCACAAGCTCTGCTCCATGGGAGAAAGATGTGGCAGTTTGTTTCCATAAACATTGACCATCTTGGAAACACTGTCAGGTACTTTTACTCTGTAGCATAAGTACAATGAGTCAGAAGGCAATGGAGTTTTAATAGATTTGGTTGTAAGACCCGTTCTTGGACCAGAAGAAGTATCAGGACTGACAGGATTGCAATAAACTATTAGTTCCTGGTGCCTTAAGAAAATATATATATATAGGCTCATTGCTCAGGGAGAATGCAAGTCCAGCAGCTGAATATGTTGGGTCACTTCTGCAGCATAGTTTCAGGTCTGATACCTTAGAAGTTTATACCCAAAGCCAACTTGTTTGCCCTCCCAAGAATTTTCTGAACTTCTCAAACTCTTTCAGTTAACTCTTTATGTGGTTAATCAGCCAGAATTTGCTTCTGCGGCTTACTGCTAAGAATCCTGAGTATTAGAGACAAATACTGCTATTACCCCTTTTTACAGAAAGGAGACCAAAAATGAAAGATGGAATTTAAAGAAAGAAGTTAAGTAGCTTGCCCAAACACATACAGCTCATAAATACCTAAGGGAGGGTTTGAACCCAGAATTGTCTGGCTGTAGGGTGAAAAAAAATTCAGGGAGAGAACAACTGTGTAGAGAATGGTAACAAATAGTTTTAGTAACACTTTCCATTCCCTCTGGCTTTATATACCTTAGTAGTCAAGACACCTTTTCCTTCTGACTTAAACTCAGTCACTTTCCTGACTTAACCGTGTGCCAATAAACATATGGGTGATGCTAAAGATAAACCAGCACCACTACTTGCTGATTTCCACTGCTACCTTCAAATATTGCCATTCTCAGTTTGCTAAGGGGTGGGGCCACTGTCATGGATTGCTGAGGGGGTGGCCAACTGTTTAGGTTCTATTTACTATTGCTTTTGCTGAGTCACAGAGAGTTATGCCTTCTATCCATCCATAAGCTTCAGTTTTTAAGAAAGTTCTTGTGATTCAGTGAATTTATTATACATGTCTCTTCAAGCCATGGTCTTTGGGTTGTTGTTGTTAATGTTATATTAGGTTTTAACTAATATAACAATATTAGTTAGATTCCAACTCTTACCAAGCCTATGCTTGACAAAAGGAAACACTGCCCAGTCCTGAACCACCCTAACAGCTGTTGCTATGTTTGAGTCCATTGTTGCTGCCTGTGTCAACTGTGTCAATCCATCTCAGTTAGAGTCTGTGTCTTTTTCTCTGATCCTCCAAGCATGACCAAGCATGATGTCCTTCTCCAAGGACTGGTCCCTCCTGACAATGTGTCCAAAGGATGAGAGAGAAAAATCTCTTCATCCTCCTTTCTACCGAGTATTCTGGCTGTACTTCTCCCAAGACAGATGTGTTTGTTCTTCTGGTACTCCATGGTACTTTTAATGACTGGGGGAGAGCTTGCAAATAGAGCAGGACAACACTAAAAGAGCTTTGTAACACTTGTCCAAACAGGGCAGAGGCTAAGGAGCCATGTGACTGAAGGGCTGAAGACCACTGAGGCATGTCTGCGGTATGGCGGGAAAGAGACATTCCTGACCAGCGGTCTGCTACATCCGGAGTTGTTTCTGGTCCTTCTCATTCACTTAAGAAACCCGCACTTGTGAGTATTGTCTCTGCATTCTGGGTGACTACTGCAATGGATTATCAAACCCAGATGTGAAACAGAGAGCACTGTGGGAATGGTGGTTGGTGTCAGAATAGGATCAAGAAGGTTGTAGGGTGAAGGCAGGTCTGGCCTCTACTTTATAGAAATAGACCCTGGGTTGATTTTGACTTTAATTCTACTTCCTCTTGATGAAGCCAGGGGAAATCAGACATGACCTCCACACCATTTTTGGAGTTCCTTTGTACGATTTCTGCTCACTGACGTTTTCAGTCCAAGATGTGATAAACAGTCCACTCTGTGCTTTTGAGCTGAGTGAACTAATAATGCCTGAGTGAACCAGGAAAGAGGCTGGAAGAGTGTGTTTTAATTCAGAGTCCTGCTTATGTATTATCCAGTGAAAACTGAACATATTGATAGACACATAAAAGCAAATATGAAATAATCTGTTAGGTACCCCAAAATTCCATTATCACTTTAAGTGAAAAAAAGAAAGAAAAAGATCTCAGGTAGGTGCTAGGAGTTAGAACATTTCCAACTAAAAACTGAAGTAGAAATCTTAGCACCCTTACCCTCTTTCCCCTTTATTAACAAGTGATATTCTTAAACCCTTTACCCATCAGACACCTGTATTTAACTCGCTCACCAAATTCCATTTAACAATTCACTCATCAATCATTCAAACCAAATGACTAATACAAATTTAAAGAACAACTCCTGCCAGAGACATTTGCTTTTTCAAACATTAAAGAGGTCTTGTGCAGCAGATTTGCCAAATGCACAAAGTCATTTGATTTCTTCACTGCTGCTCCCATGGGTGTTGTCTTCGTTACCAATGCTGCTATAACAAAAATACCACAAGTGGATGGCTTTAACAAACAGAAATTTCTCCCACAATTTAGGAGACTAGAAGTCTGAATTCAGAGCACTGGTTCTAGGAAAAATCCTTGTCTCTTTTACATATCTGTAGGTCCATTAGTCCTTGGGTATCTCCTTGTGTCTTGGCATCAATTTTCCCTGGGTGAAAAGGACTTAAAATATTTACTGATGAAGATCAAAAGGCACAGCCTTAGGTATGGATTGCATCACAGTGTAAAGGAAACAAAAATCCTCATCACTGGACCAATCAACAACATTCTTATCAATGGAGAAATGATTGAAGTTGTCAAGGACTTCATTCTTCTTGGATCAACTATCAACACTCACAGAAGCAACAGTGAAGAAATCAAACGATGTATTGCATTAGGGAAATCTGCTGCACAAGACCTTTTTAAAGTGTTGAAGAGCAAAGATGTCAGCTTGAGGACGGACTAAGGTGCACCTGACCCAAGCCATGGTATTTTCAATAACCTCATATGCATGTGAAAGCTGGACAGTGAATAAGGAAGACAATAGAAGAATTGATGCTTTAGAGTTATGGTATTAGAGGAGAATATTGAAAGTGCCATGGGCTGCCAAAAGAACTAACAGATAGTTACTGAAAGAAGTGAAGCCAGAGTGCTCCTTGGAGGTTAGGATGGCTAAACTTCGTCTCTCATACTTCGGACATATTGTCAGGAGGGACCAGTCGCTGGAGAAGGATATCATGTTTGGTAAGGTGGAGGGTCAGAGAAAAAAAGGAAGACTCCCAGTGGGATGGACGGGCAAAGTGGCAGCATCAATGGGCTCAAGCATGGCAACAATTGTGAGGTTGGCCCATGATTGGGCAATGTTTCGTTCTGTTGTACATAGGGTCACTATGAGTCGGTACCAACTCGATGGCACCTAACAACAACAACAGGAACGCTCACAGTGCTGGGACCCCCGGTTCAAAGGACACACTTCACTTTCAGCTCTTTTTTCTTGGTAGTAGAAGGCCCCTCTGAGCTCTGTTGCTTTTTATTATTTTTATATCTCAAAAGAAATTGATGTGTGATACAATTTAATACTGTAAATTGCATTACATCATTGAAGTGAGTTAATCCTCACTTGTTAATCCTCATTAACACCATAGAAGTTAGGATTTATAACACAGTTATATCATGTCAGGGCTAATCACATCAGATCATAAAATGAGGTGATTACATTATATTGGATTGCATCATGGGGCATTACTACATCTTAATTGCTAAACCATTGAGAATCCTCACCCATTCAAATTGATACAAAACCTTACTATCACAGGCATGGGTTGTGAATCCAAGTAAAATGAAATCCTTGTCAACTTCAGTATTTTATCCACTTGTCATGAGGTACGTTATTGGTTCATTTGTGATGAATTTTTTTTATGTTGAGATGTAATCTATACTGAAAACTGTATGTAGTCTTATATCCTCATCAATAAGTGTTTCAAGTCCTCCACTTTCAGCAAGGTTAATTGTGTCATTTGCATATTGTAAGTTGTTAATGATTCTTCCTTCAATCCTGATGTAATGTTCTTCTTCATACAGTCTAGTTTCTTGGACTATTTGTTCAGCATACAGATTGAATAAATATGGTAAAAGTATACAACCCTGATGCACACCATTCCTGATTTAAAAACACACAGTATACCCCTGTTCTATTCAAAGGACAGTCTCTTTGCCTATATGCAAGTTCCCCATGGGCAAAATTAATTGTTCTGGAATTCCCTTTCTTTGCAATGTTATCCATAATGTGTTATGATCTTGCCAGCTGAATACCTTTGCATGGTCAATGAATGCTGATAAACATCTTTCTGGTCTTTTCTGCCTGCAGCTGAAATTCATCTAACAACAGTAATGCCCTCACTGATGCCTTTAGGATTTCCATTTCATTTTTGACAACTTCTAGTTTTCCTAGATTCATACTTTGTGCTTTTTATGTTCTGATTATTAATGGATATTTACAGCTGTCAAGGACTTCATTCTTCTTGGATCAACTATCAACACTCGCAGAAGTAGCAGTCAAGAGATCAGACGACGTTTTGCACTGGGCAAATCTGCTGCACAGGAACTTTTTAAAGTGTTGAAGAACAGAGATGTCAGCTTGAGGACTAAGGTGCGCCTGACCCAGGCCATTGTGTTTTCAGTAGTCTCATATGGATGCGAAAGCTGGACAGTGAATAAGGAGGATCGTAGAAGAATTGATGCCTTTGAGTTGTGGTGTTGGAGGAGAATACTGAAAGTGCCATGGACTGCCAAAAGAACCAATAGATCTGTTTTGGAAGAAGTGCAGCCAGAGTGCTCCTTGGAGGCCAGGATGGCTAAGCTTCGTCTCTCCTACTTTGGACATATTGTCCGGAGGAAACAGTCGTTGGAGAAGGATGTCATGCTGGGTAGGGTGGAGGGTCAGAGAAAAAGAGGAAGACCCCCAACGAGATGGATCAGCCAGGTGGCATCATTGATGGACTCAAGTGTGGCAACGGTAGTGAGGTTGGCCCGGGATCGAACATTGTTTTGTTCTGCTGTGCATGGGTTCGCTATGAGTCGGTTCCAACTCGATGGCACCTGACAACAACAACAACAACAGCTGTTTCTCCTGATTTTGAGTTGTGCCCCATCAGCAAACAAAAGTCGCAAAAGCTTTGCTTCATTGTATCATTATGGTCAACTCTAAGAAGGCAACTCTTCCCAAGTTCTATTTTCAGTGCCTTCCTTCCAGCATTATATCTGATAATGTCCTATTGTTATTCATAATGTTTTCATCTTCTGGTACTGTATCTGACAATGTTCCACTGTTATTTATAAGTTAGTTATAAGTTGCTAAACATTCAAAGGAGCTCTGGTAGCGTAGTGGGTACAAATCGAACTGCAAACATCAAGGTCAGCAGTTCGAAATTACCAGCTGTTCCGCAGGAGAAAGATGAGGCTTTCTGCTCCCATAAAGATTTACAGCCTCGGAAACCCTGTATAGGGTCGCTGTGAGTCGGAACTGACTCCACGGCACACAGCCAAACATTCAGTAGTCTGCCTTTCTTCATAGTCTGTCTTAGTCTGGAAAGTCTGTCTTAGTCTGAAACCTGTCCACCATTGGTAACCCTGATGATATTTCCAACACTGGTGGCATAGCTTTCAGCATCACAGCAACATGCAAGCCACAATAATATGACATACTGGCAGATGAGTGGTTAAAGAGGTTGGTGGGTGTGTGCCGTCGAGTTGGTTCCAACTCATAGTGACCCTGTATAGGGGTTTCTGAGGCTGTGAATCTTTAAGGGAACAGAAGGCTTCATCTTTCTCCCAAAGAGCAACTGGTGGATTTGAACTGTTGACCTCACAATTAGCAACCCAACATGTAACCCACAACACCACCAGAGCTTCCTTGTAAAAGAGGCTTATTGTTGTTGGTAAGTGCTGCCAAGCTGGTTCTGACTCATAGCAACCCTCTTTAGGGTTTCCGAGGGGCAGCTGATGGGTTTGAACTGCCAACCTTGTGGTTCAAATCAACCTTGCGGTCCAGTGCATTACCCTGATAGTTATAGCAGCAGTAATCACTTCAACCCATTCTCGTGGTGTCAGTTACTCTTTATTATTATTTTTTTTTAATTGTATGGCTTATAGAACATATCATCAGTTTGATATTCAATAATTCATACATACTTTGTTTCATTTCATTGATTACGATCCCATCACTGTAACATCACTTGTCCCTCTTCCTCCATGTGTTTCCATTCCTCCTTCTTTCCTCACCCTTCTGAATTTTGTCTTTAGGTAAAGTTGCCCTTTTGACCATGCATTCCATAGTGTGATTACCTCACTAGTGTTATGATTGTCCCTTATAGACCTATCTGTCTGACTGGCTGAATATGAGCCATGGAGGTGAGTTCATTTCCAGACCTAAAAGGGTACCTGAGAGTGATACTCTCAAGGTTCCACAAGTCTCTATCCATCCAGTAAGCATGGTCTTTTCATGATTTTTAATTTTGTTCCACTTTTTTCTTCCACTCTATTCATGACCTTCTAATGTGACCCCTTTCCAGAGCAGTTGGCAGTGGTAGCCAGGCACCATCTAGATTTTCTGATCGCAGGGCCTAAGAAACTAATTGTTTCTATGTATCTTTGATTTCCACCACTCTTCTTTTTTTCTGACAGAGAGATACCAATAGTTGTACCTTAGATGACTGCTCAGAAGCTTTTAAGACCCCAGTTGCTATTCACCAAAGTAGGATGTGCTCCTGTAAAGATTTACAGCCTCAGAAACCCTGTACAGGGTCACTATGAGTCGGGACCGACTCCACAGTACACAGCCAAACCAAAGTAGGATGTACAACATTGTCCTTGTAGATTATGTTATTGTAATTGACCATGGTACCCTCCAAGACTATGGTCCTGAACCTCTAGGAAGTTCAGGAACAAGGTCCTGAACTTGTTCCCTCAAGGTGTTTGGTTATGTGTAAGAAATTTTAATAACTTTGTCCCCTGTATGCTCCACCACATTCATGAATATATTTGCAGCAAAGGTAGATATCCATGTATAATTACGCTCTGTCAAACCTATATATATTTGTGGATATACTCCCACTCTCCTTCTGACACTCATTCAGCCTGTGTCTTTCCCTGCATGTATCTGTTGTTGTTGTTGTTAGGTGCCATTGAGTCCATGCTAACTCAAAGCAACCCTATGCACAACAAAATGAAGCAATGCCCGGTCCTGTGCCAACCTCACAATTGTTATGTTTTAACCCATTGTTGCTGCTACTATGTCAATCCATCTTGTTAGGGGGTATTCCTTTTAATCATTGACCCTCGACTTCACCAAGCATCATGTCCTTCTCCAGGAACTGTTGCCTTCTGACTAAATATCCAAAAAATAAGAGGTGAAGTCTCACCATCTTTGCTTCTACAGAGCATTGTGACTGTACTTCTTCCAAGACGTTTTGTTGTTGCTCTTCTTCTGGCAGTCCATGGTACTTTCAATATTCTTCTCTAACACAATAATTCAAATGCACTGGTTCTCTTATGTTCATCTTTATTCGCTGTCCAACTTTCACATGCATGTGAAGCTATTGAAAATACCACGGCATCTACCTATACATCATTATTATTGCTTTCATCATATTTTGACTGACCTCCCTCCCATTGTATATTGCTGTCTCCTTCACTTAAGTTAGCATGTGTCTACCCTCTAGCCAGTGAATTACTCCCCTTTTCTACCCACTCTTGGTAACTATCAAAGAATATTTCTATTAGCATGAAAACTTTTTCTTGATTTTTTTACATTAGTGTTCTCATACAATATTTGTCCTTTTGTGATTGATTAATTTCACTCAACATAATGTCCTCCAGGTTAATCACATTTTGAGGTGTTTTGTAGATTCATCATTATTCTTTAATATTGCATAGTATTCTATTGTCTGTATATACCAACATTTGTTTCTTCATTCTTACACTGATGGGCCTCTAGGTTGTTTCCATCTTTTTGTTATTGTTAATAATCCTGTGATGAACATGGGTGTGCATATATCTATCTATTCATGTCACCGCTCCTATTTCTCTAGGATAGGTACCAACTAGAGAGATTGCTGGGTTGTGTGGTATTTCTATTTCCAACTTTTTAAGGAAACACAATACCATTTTCCATATTGATTCATACCAGCTGTGTATAAGGGTTCTAGTCTCTCCACACCCTCATCAGCATTTGATGATTTCTGGTTTGGTTTGGTTTTGTTCAACTTTACAATTAATGCTGGGATAAGATGATATCTCTTTCTCGCCGGCACTTAACGACAACAAAAAGTGGCTAATGAAAACTCCTGGTGTGGTGCTTTAGGATCAGCACTGGACTGGGAACCACAAGGTCGGCAGTTCAAACTCACCAATTGCTCCTTGGAAACCCTATGCAAGTTTGCTATGAGGTAGAACTGATTTGACAGTACTTAACGACAATAACAACAGTAGCTAATGATCTCAAGTATTTCTTCATATGTTTGTTGGCCACCTGAGTGTCTTCTTTGGTGAAGTGTCTGTTCATATCCTCTGCCCATTTTTAATTTGAATATTTGTTTTGTTCTTGTTGACATACCAACATTTTCTTTAAATTTTAGAGATTAATCCTTTGTTTGATATATCATTGCCAAAAAAAATTATTCCCAGTTTGTAGGTTCTCTTTTTACTCTTTCACTGAAATCTTTTGATGCATGTAAGTGTCTGATGTGTAGAAGGTCCAAGTCATCGTGTTTGCTTTTGACAATTTTGTGTTTTCTGTTATAGTCAACTATATATTTATGCTACGTATCAGGGCCCCTAAGTTTCTTCCTAAGGAGCTCTGGTAGCGTAGTGGTTACGAATTGGTCTATGAACCATAAGGTCAGCAGTTCGAAACTACCAGCTACTCCTCAGAAGAAAGATGAGGCTTTCTGCTCCCATAAAGATTTATAGCCTTGGAAACCCTTTTCAGGGTTGCTATGGGTCGGAACCGACTTGACAGCACTTAACAACAACAACAAAGTTTCTTGCTGTTTATTCATTGATGATCTTTACAGTTCTAGGTTTTACATTTAGTTAATGACCTTTTGCTTTCTTCTTGTATGATGTCCTTGATGTCATCTCAACTTGTCTGATATGAGTAGTGTTCAGTAGTATTCAATGCATCAGACCTATTCTTGAGATGGTCTCTAAGTTCAGGTGGGATATACTCAAGGTCAATTTTGTCTCTCATGGAGTTGATTTCATTTTCTTCAGTGTCAACTTGAAATTGCATATGAGCAGTTGATGGTAAGTTCTGCAGCAGGCCCTTACCTTGTTCTGACTGATAATGTCGTTTCTGCACCCTCCCTTTCCACAGATATAGTTGATTTGACTCCTGTATATTTCATCTGGTGAAGTCCATATATGTAATCACCATTTATGTTGTTGAAAAAAGATACGTGCAATGAATAAATCATCAGTCTTGAAAAATCCTGACATATGGTCTCTAGTGTCATTTCTATCATCAAGGTCATATTTTCTAATTACTGATCCTTCTTCTTTAATTCCAATCACTATCACTGCACCGTAATTGCATGTTTGATCAATTTTAGACTGCAGACATCTTGAATTTCTTCATCTTTGGCATTAGTAGTTGATGCGTAAATCTGAATAATAGTCACATTAACTGATCTTCCTTGTTGGCATATCGATATTATCCTATCACAGACAGTGTTGCACTTCAGGATAGATTTTTGTTGTGTGTGTTCTTTGTTTTGTTTTGACAATGACTGTAATACCATTCCTCTTCAATTTCTCACTCCCAGCATAGTAAACCATAAGATTGTCAGATTCAAAATGACCAACACCAGCCCATTTCAGCTCACTAATGCCTAGGATGTTGATCTTGAAGTGTTCCATTTCATTTTTGACAACTTCCAATTTGCCTACATTCATACTTTGCACATTCACATTTCTATTACTAATGGATGTTTTCAACTGTTTCCTCTAAATTTGAGTCATGTCACCACTCATCTGTCAGTTTATTGTACTATGGTGGCTTAAGGCTTGTTGCTATGATGCTAGGAGCTATGTCACTAGTATTTCAAATGCCAGCAGGGTCACCCACAGTGATCAGGTCTTAGCCCAGTTTCCAGACTAAGACAAACTTGGAAGAAGGATCTGGCAGTCTGAAACAGTGTCTGATGTAAGGCCAGAAGATGAACCCTAAGGTTGGCATGCACTCAGAATACAACTAGAGGAGAGATGTGTCCTCAAGGTAGAGTCAGCCTTAATAGTGTGGATGGAGTCAAGTTTTCCACACCGTCATTTGCTCATATATGACATTACAAAAATTAGAAGAAAGTCATTTGTGATTGCCTTAAAACTTGTTTGTACATAATGCAATTTTTTTAGAAAAATCTTATTTGACCAACATAAAGAAGTAGGTAACATATGTATCTGTTTTCATGCTTAATAAAATAATACTCACGGACCTACCATCCAACCCAAGAAAGAGCTTATTATCGCTCCTTTCTTGTCTGTTCTCCAACCTAATTATCACATGCCAAAAAATATTTTGAACACCTTCTTAACATTTTGATCTGCCTTCTCAACAACAACAAAAAAATATTAAATCTGTATTTCCTGGTCCCTCTTGTGCTTGTAACACATGATATAGAGTCCACCAATCAAATGGAGTCCTGGTGTAGCACTATAGGATAAGCACTGCACCACAAGGTCTTTTGAACCACAAGGTCAACAGCTATGAGTTGGCTCCAACTCGACAGCACTTAACAACAACAGTCAAATTCATCTTGGCAAGACTTATTGAGAACTAAATTTTATCAAGAAAAGGTAGCATATGAGATACCATATTTCTAACATAGATTGCAGCCAGCTAATCATGACAAAGGAGTCCTGGCGTGATGCTGTAGGGTAAGCACTGGACCACAAGATTGATTTGAACCACAAGGTCAGTGTTTCAAACTCACCAGCTGTTCCTTGGAAACCATATACAGGGGCACTGTGAGTCTGAACTGACTCATTGGCACTTAACAACAATGCTTCCTTAGGGAGCACAGTGGGTCTGTAGGATAGGCACTGGACTGTGAACCACAAGGTCGGTGGGAGAAAGATGAGGCTTTTTGTTCCTGCAGAGATTTACAGCCCTGGAAACCCTATACAGGTTGCTATGTGTCGGAACTGACTCGACAGCACTTAACAACAGTGAGAAAACCGATTCTTTAAGCACTTCATCCACTAATAAAGCCCTTCCTCCTTTAAATAACCAAAGTAAATTCTGTTGGTCGCAACAAAGGAACTCTGACCAATACAAAAACTGGATCATCAATGCTCACAATCAACAGACAGAACCTTCGATTGTCTATCTGATTTGGTTAGTTTTGAACTGAGTGAGTGTGTGATATCATTCAGTGATGGAAGACTGGTATTCCATAATATTTTAGGTGTTAAAACAACTACTTAAATAGTCACCTGTGGTCACTTGAAATAAAGTGTCTACTGAGACCAAGGTTTTATATTTCCTTTTGACTGCTGCAATACACTATTTCTTGGACTAAGGAATACAAGAAGTGTGGGTTGGGATGACGGCCCCAATTAGCATCAGTAACTATTAGAAAGGAAAATAACAAGGTAAAGAGTTTAATGTCTCAGATCAGAGGATAGTTTAAAAAACAGGGTGTTTCTATAGCTGTGCTAATTGAATCTTTTATCTACTAGGCTGGCATGCCAAAAAGGAAATGCAGAGTCAGCTTCAACTTGAAGCTGGTCAGTTACTGAATTTCAATATAGGCTGAATTTATGTCCTCACTAGATCTCATACGCAAAAGTCTGGCATTTTGGAGGAAATGTGTGGACCACAAGAATTGAAATGAGCATATCTGAAGAATATGACTGATTTGAATCCTTTCAAAAACTATTCTGCATCCTGTATCAAAAGTAGCAACTCTCCTTCCTTGCCTGAAGATGCTGAGCTGGCCCTGCTTGAAGGCTTTATAAAGACGTCACTTGAGACATTTGAGTCCATACAGGAATTCTAGTTCCCCTCATGCCCCACATTTATGACTCTTCATTTTCTCCAGACTTAAAACTAATTCCAGATTTCAACATGCTCAAAGAGGCCAGTTAAAAAGTCAAAACTAGAAGAAGAAGAAAAGACATACACACAGAGCAAAATTGCTAATTAATATTGACAAACCCTAGAGAATATACTGGGTATTCTATCAGAAATATAATAGTATGGACCAAATTACTGCATTGATACATTGTCCAGATATTCCAGATTCAATGTGCTTACCTTGAGCTAATTAAGTTGGTTGATTGGCTAAGCCCTGGACTCCACTGTGGTCTAATGCTGAAGGAAGTAGAAATGCCTGCTGAAATGCTAAGACTTCAGAGACTTATAGAGATGAGAGAATGTTGGAATGTGTCACACACACATTAACTAAGCCTAGAGGACATTGCCTTTCTAAGACATTGAGAAAAACATTAATGAAGAGAGGACCAGAATTTTCAAGGAGCATTTCAAATTTCATCTATACCATGGGGATGAAGATAAGAAATTAGTTCCTTGATTTCAATGGGGATAGTGGGTTGCCGGGGTAGAATTTAACTGCCAGAAACAGAGTGGATGTGGTTGTTAGTATAGCAGAATGATTTGACTTTCAGGGACCTTTGGTGGTGACTAGTTAATATTGGAGTTCCTAAAACTGAACTAGATGGGAAGCCTACAAAAAGACGTATTTGACCTGTATGGTTGAAAAGTTCTAGGTTAGGGAACTTAAAGTTTAGTCATCATACTTGACTTAATAATCCTCTAGAGAATCATAACATATCTTCTAATATTCAGACTCTCAATTCTTTAAATGGAAGGGAAGCCTTGTATCTGTGAAGAAGAACATCACAAGAACCTATAAAAATTTCCCTTTAGGGGAGTAGTTAAACTTACCTTTCAGGGACAGAGGGTCATAGGACAATCAAGAAGGAAGAGCATGAGCTAAATGGGGAGTCCTAACCAGAGAGGCAGTAACATCAGAGATGGAGGCAGAGGTGATGGCATGGAGAAATAGAGCATCTGCTGGTGGGAAGCAGGTTGGCTTGCAAATGTGCCCTTTGGTTGTTTAAACAATTATATATCCGTGTGTGTTTTTGTGTACATTAACAAGAAAAAAAAGGGAATAGAGGCAAATACTGTTAACCTATTAACCAATGGTGCGTGGAGGGGAATCATTGCAATGAAACAAAACACGAATGGCTGAGCGCAAAACTGACATTCTCCCATGTACAGTATCATTCAATTCACAATAAAAGCTTAAAAAAAAACTTCCTTTGTCCCTTCCCTATAGGAACCAAGGTAACTAGACTAGAGAACTGTGTGCCATAACTTTCACATGTTATTAGACATCACTTTGAATTTATGCCAGTCCTTAGGGAGCCAGACATCATGGTTTTTCCAGTCCATTTAGGGTGCATGTATGGAGTTCCAGTAATAAATGAAGTTTAAGTACAAACCTGTTTCATGGTGTACAGAGAGTTCCTGTGATTCCAACGTATGATTATTGCTCCCAATTCCTGGATGACAGTTGGAATGGATAAATCTGGAAAAATAAAAAAATTTTAAAAAAGCAAAATCCTCAAGTTGGTTTCTTGACCCAAAGTAAGCACTATTGGGACTGCCCTTTCCTAACAAAGTATGAAACCAAAAGCAAAACTGCACTGGTAAAGGGAACTCTAGAAATTCAGTGGCTATTCTCAAAGGGAATCGCACAGGTGGTGATTTCTTTTGTACCGCCATTTAACTCACCTACTTAACATGTGCCAAGAACAGATTTTAGAGCATGATGGTAGATGATCAAAATATTGATCAATAATTTCAAATGCTGTTGCTGCTCTTAAAGTTGTCTCTACTAGCACAAACAGACACATCTCTGGCATCTAGTGTACAGCCTTTGTCATTATAAATGCTTTTTCTCTATATCCTAATAAGCCTAAGGTAGAGTAAATGCTTAACACACTCAGCTACTAAATAAAAGGTTGGAGGTTTGAGTTCACAAAATTGCATCAGAAAAATGCCTAGTAGTATATTTCTTGTTGAGACAGTGAATGAAAGCATTAGGGAGCACAGTTCTACTCTGGCATGCATGGAGTCTCCAGGAGTCAGAATCAGCTTGACACCAACTAATGGCAGTAAAAAGTCTGAATACCAGAATCCATTTGCTTTCAGCCAGCAATAACAGTCCATTTTCTATACTTCTTTTACATATGAGACAAATAAACTTCTGTCTTGTAGCACATGCATGTCAGTTTGTTATACCGTGGTAGCTTGCATATTTCTGTCATGCTGGAACCTATGCCACCAATGATTTAAATATGAGCAGAATCAGCCCTGATAGACAGAGTTCAGCTAAGCTTCCAGACTAAGACGGACTAGGAAGAAGGAGAAACTGACTACTTTGGAATGTTTAGTCACAGAAAACTTTGAAGAATAGCAGCAGAGCATCGTCACATGTTGCCAGAGATGGGGCCCTTAAATTGGAAGGCATTCAAAACACAGTTGGGGAAGAGCTGCCTCTTCAAAGTTGTTGCTGTTGTCCTTAAGTGCCATCAAGTCCATTCCAGCTCATAATGAGTCTGTTTAGGGTTTCCTAGGAGGAACTGGTGAATTTGAACTGCCGAACTTGTGGTTCAAACCGACTTTGCAGTCCAGTGCATTAACCCACAGCAACACACCAGGAGTTGACCATAATGACGTGAAGGCAGCAAACTTTTCAGGACCTTCATTTGCTGATGGGGCACAATTCAAAATGAGAAACAACAGCTGCAAGCATCCACTAATAATCAGAAAATGGAATGTACAAAGTATGAAGCTAGGAAAACTGTAAGTTGTCAAAAATGAAATGGAAAGCATAAAGATTGATATTCTAGGCATTAGTGTGCTGAAATGGACTGGTATTGGCCATTTTTAATCTAATAATCATATAGTTTACTATGCCAGGAGTAACAAATTGAAGCAGAATGAAGGTACATTCATTGTTAGAAAGGATATTTCAAGATCTATCTTGAAGTACAGTGTAGTCTGTGATAGGATTATATCCATACACCTACAAGGAAGACTAGTTAATACCACTGTTATTCAAATTTACACACCAACCACTAAAGCCAATGGTGATGAAACTGAAGAATTCTACTAACTTCTTGAGTCTGAATTTGATCAAACATGTAATCAAGATGCATTGATAATTACTGGTGATTGGAATGCAAAGGTTAGAAACAAAGGAGAAAGGGTAGTAGTTGGAAAATATGTCCTTGGTGATATTAACAATGCTGGAGATCGCATGATAGAATTTTGCAAGACCAACTACTTAGTCACTGCAAATGCTTTTTTTCATAAAACATAAAAGCAGCAATGGGGACAGCCAGAAGGGGCCAGTCTAAGGCCTTTGCTATATACTAAGCCTTCATTTATAAATTCAGAATGCAAATTCTTCCTTTTTGCTGGATTCAGCTGGTTTCCTCTTGCTGTTGAGACAGTTCCCTTCACCTCAGCCTTTTCATCCTTTTAGATCTGAAGATCTTCAGAATACCCTCTTAAAATACCTTTCAATCTGACTTGGATTTTCTCAGTCTAGGCCTTTGATTTTTCTTTTCCCCATCTATTCAACAACATGAGTGTGGATCTATCTTCTCCCCAAAGCCTGCCTGAAGCTTGTGATTCTAAGGACTCTTCACCAATATCTATGCTTTTGGGAGCTAAAAATAATTGTACATCCTTGCAAATGTCATCTTCTGAGGCGCTCTACTCAGAGACGAATCTGCTTATTCAGGAAAGTCCTGATTCTCCCACCAGTCCCAAAGTAAAACTGCCCACTTCTATAGAGAAGAGCATAGTGAAGAAGGAAGGGAAAAGCCAGGAAAAGAAACAGAAGGTCAGAACTGTAGTCTCTCAGACGTAGCTGTGCATACTCAAAGACAGATTTCAGAAACAGAAATACTTCAGCCTCCAGCAAAAAAGTTAACTGTCTAAAATCCTGAACCTTACCTACAAACAAGTGAAGACCTCATTCCAGAACCAGAGAATGAACTGTACGAGGTGGCAGAAAAACATCAAATGGCCAAATAGTAGCAGTGGTGTGATGCAGGTCTCTGTACCTACAGAATACCTGAACCTCTATGCTTCCTATCACCAGGGATGCCTTCCTTCTGGAAGCCTTGCCATGTGGAGCAACCAGACCTGGAATAGCAGCCTGATTTGGTGCACCCAATCCTGAAACAATCAGGCCTGGAACAACCAGTTTTAGAACTGTGGAGAGGAATTCCTGCTGCCCCAGTTCCCGCCAAATTCTGTCAGTGATCTGGAGGCCTTACAAACTGTAGATTGATTCCTAATTGACTCCAGGAACATACAACCTGAAGAGGTATTATAAGGGCATATAATTCCATGTCAGTCTGGGCAGCGGCTGCATTACTTCCTTTGTGGTAGGACTTCTTGTTTTAGAGATAATTGTCTCTGCCTTGATATCCTGGTTTTCATTGTGTCTGTTGTGTAGATTTGGAGTCCTGGTGTGGCTCTGTGGGTTAATATGCTGGACTGTAAGGTAGGTTTGAACTGCAAACTTGGCAGTTTAATCTTACCAGCTGCTCCTCAGAAACCCTATACTGGGTCGATGTGAGTCAGAACCAACTCGACAGCACTTAATATCAACAACAACACTGTGTAGATTTAGAGGGGGACAATATGATTGGCGTTTAATCAAAGATTTCTTTAATAGCTTCCTGACAGATGAGACTGGCTGCTCTGCTCAGCATGATCAAGGCTGTTTCTGGCTAGATAACCATGTGTAATATGATACTGTGGGGGAACTTTAGGCTCTATCCTCAAGACTAGGAACTAAAAGTACATAGATGTCTGATGAAGATTATGTGTATTCTATAGAATTTGGGAAGCTACTTAGCAGACAATTTTGAGTGAAGGGTGAGGCTTATAAAGGCGCTTCATTGATTTCCTCCATTCAATTGCTCTGTTTAACTGTAGACCCTAACTTATTCATTATTTAAATATTTGTAGCATTATTTGAATATTTCTAGAAAGATGTTTTGTCTTGTATTTTGCTGCATTATGGTTATAGTAGTACCAGCATGGCTGGCTGATTTATAAATATTAGTCCAAATAAAAAAAATAATAATACCCATTGTATCATTAGTTTTCTCTACCCAGATTTTACCCAGAGGCTCATGAGTAAAATTGTCACTAAACACAAGTCTTCATTATTTTGTTTGTGGGCATAGTATTCTGAAATTTGCTTTTTCTACTTAAGAATATATCCTGTTGTTGTTAAGTGCCGTCGAGT
>NW_006408542.1:7786181-7787017 GCF_000296735.1 Chrysochloris asiatica | reverse complement strand
TATTTAAATAAGACATGTGTTTTTAAAATGGGAAATATATGTTCTCATAAACTGGAAATTGTATACCTTAAAAATAAAATAGAAGGAGACTTCTATACACATGGACCTCACCAAATAGAATACACAGGAATCAAATTGACTACATTGTGGAAAGAGACTGTGGAAAAGCTCCATATCAAACAAGGCCAGGGGCAGACTGTGGATCAGACCATCAATTGCTCATATGCAAGTTGAGACTGAAGCTGAAGAAAATTAGAACAAGCCAACTAGAACCAAAATATGATCTTGAATATATCCCACCTAAATTTAGAAAACATTACAATAAATTGGATGCGTTAGGCACTAATGACCGAAGACTAGAATTGTTGTGAAATAACATCAAGAGCATCATGTAGGAAGAAAGCAAAAGAGCATTAAAAGGACAGTAAAGAAAGAAACGATCAAAATGTATGTCAGAAGAGACTCTGGAACTTGCTCTTGAACATAGAGAAGCCAGTGGAAGAAATGAGGCAGTAAAAGAGCTAAAAAGAAAATGTCAAAAGGCAGCTCCAGAAGACAAAGTCAAGTAATATAATGACCTGTGCAGAGATCTGGAGTTAGAAAACCCAAAAGAAAGAACACACTCAGTATTACTAAAGCTGAAAGAACTGAAGGAAATACCCAAGCCTCGGGGGAAGAAAGAGTCCCCACTGAATAGTTTCCATCTTGTCTAGATGGGTCTGGTTAAAAGAGATGGGAATAAGATTCTTATGATTCAATAGTCAGTAATAGTTATCATGACTAATTGCAACTGTCACAATTGTAAAGGTAGATGTTTTGTAACAAAAACAGGGGAG
>NW_006408542.1:7736292-7761070 GCF_000296735.1 Chrysochloris asiatica | reverse complement strand
AAAGAAACTTAACAAAGACACAGAGGAACTAAACAACAGAATCTACCAACCTGACCTCATAGATTTGTACAGAACATTCAACCCAACAACAGCACAGTACACATTTTTGTCCAGTGCACATGGAACTTTCTCCAGAATAGAACATGTTAGGCCACAAAGTAAGTCTCCATAAATTTTAGAACATGAAAATACTACACAGCATTTTCTCAGATGAAAATGCTATAAAATTAGAAATCAACAATAGGAAAATTAAGGAAATAAAGTCAAATACATGGGAACTGAATAACACCCTGCTTAAAAGTTACTGAGTAGTAGAACAAATAAAAAGTGAAATTAAAAATTCAGGTGACCCTAACGGAAAGCCACTAACTGAGATATTTATGTGCTTCATGAAACCATCTACTCAGGTTCTCTCTGTTCTCTGTAGCCCACCTACTTTACCCACTCAGACTCTGCCTGTCACCTGTCTTCTGTGACAACTACACCCCACATGTGATGTAGGTTTGATTATCCAAGTATTAAAGGCTGACTGATGATTAAGTAACACTTATCAAGTGTATACAGCAGATACTAAACGCTGTCAGAAATAATAGTCTCTTTGTGACTACTGGCTTCACGTACAGAAAATTCTGATCTATGGCCACAAATCACAGTTTACTTTAGTTTCACAAATACATTCCATTGATAATAAAAGAAGTCAAAAAAAGAGTGGTAGGTTGACACAACCTGTTCTGCTATGGGAGTAAAACAGGGCAAAAGACTTGGAGACTATGGGCCCTGTAGTGTTTCATTCAGTCAGTCATTTATTTATAAGTTATGTTTACTGAGAGCTCTCATTGGATGGGTTCCCTAGTGGGTCAAACTCAGTGAATCATGTATATATAAATATATACAGTGAGAGATGTGTTTTAAGGAACTGACTCTCACACTTGTGGAAGTTGGCAAGTCTCAAATCCAAGGGTCAGACACCAGGCTGGAGACACTTCTCCTGAGTCACTTGGTTGCAGAGGCTGATGAAGCCAAAATAAGCCAGTCAGATTGCAGATGGTTAGCTTGTGGAGCTATGAGAGCTGGTGAATCCCAAAATCTGTGAGTCAGCCAGCCAACTGTTGGCTAACATCCCCAAAATTGGAGGTCACAGGTTGATAAGTCAAGAGAAGGAGAGAACGATCTTTGCTAAAACATCCATCTAGATTGGATTTTGGAGTCGTGGTGTGGCGCAGTGGGCTAATGTGCCAGATTGCAAAATCATTTGAACTGCAAGGTTGGTGGTTCAAGCTCACCTGTGGCTCCTTGGAAACCCTATATAGGGTCGCTATGCGTCGGAATCAACTCGACGGCACTTAACAACCGCAACAATATTGGATTTGGGCCACACACCCCAAGGAAACATCCCTTTCTAGTGATTGATTGCTTAGATCTGATCACAAGATGGAGGGTGATTTCATAATGTTGCAAACCACTGAGAATCAAGGCCTAGCCAAGTTGATGCATAACCTTAACCATCACAAGAACCTACTTTTCTCTGGGTAGCACAAAAGATTTGTACTCAACAACTAACTGAAACTCTAAAGGTATGGGGAAAAGGCGTGGAGACCTGATTCTGCAAATATTATAGCCAAGAAAACTCAAAGAAGCTCAGTTCTACTCTGTAACACATGGGGTCACCATGAGTCAGAATCACCTTGATAACATTGTGCCAGGTACCACTCACAGTGCTTGAATAAAACCAGCAAGTACTCTCCCCACTGTGGAAGTTTCCTTTTCCCAGTTTATTATCAAATCCAAAACTTTACCTTGGATATAAATTAAGTAAAGAGTAAGGAATTCATTTATACAATCATGTGAAAAATTTTTCAAGCATATTTACAGAGTTACTTTACTAAGCCTGGAAAAATTATATGAGTCACTGCATGATGTTGTTGTTGTTGTTTGTTGTTAAGTGCCATAGAGTCGGTTCCCACTCACAGTAATCCTCCGAGGAGCGGCTGGTGGGTTTGAACCGCCGGCCTTGTGGCTCAAACTGACCTTGCAGTCCAGTGCATTATCCTACGGTGCCACACCAGGATATTTGGGCTTAATAATAGCCCTACAATACTGATCTCCAGCAATTGAGCCACATATTAAGTCCTTGTCTGCTAGCTCTAATGTTAAACCCAGAATTTTTTATATAACTATATGCAACCTCCAGGGCACAATGTCAGGCAGAACTAAGGAGAAGACATACTTTATAAACATTGATTGCTTCTTGTTACACCTAACTAATGCAATCTGTGTTGCAGATAAGAATTAGCATAACATTTTAGGTAATGTCAGGAAAAAATTGTGTGAGTAGCAGTGCCTCTTGTTTGTGGCTTTAGATTTGTTCTTCAGGAAGTTGTTTTAGGAAGGGCATAGCAAGACCTTGTATTTTTTTGCCAGAGTTATAAGGGAGAACAACTCCTTTGCCCTTTCCTTTTTCAAATAACAAATCATGAGTAATAGGCTACCTCAATGCACCCGGCCAAGCAACATTGGACAAGATTTTGTGTTTTTTTTTTTTAGTTCCCTTTGACCTTTCAGATCAAAACTGTGACTAATAGCAGTGTTTGGGCCAATTACATTTATAATATGTTATTTCTAAAGAACCTAAGCCATGGCCTTTCTAGAAATATGTGCTTATACACACCTACACATAAGCACAACTCTTCAAAGCACTAATTTGCTACTGATTGCACGTTGGCCTCTCTCCCCTGTCATATTTCACTATAAATCTCTTACAGCAGGGGTTTTCCTTGTTTGGTAAGACTCTGGTAGCATAGTGGTTACAAATCGGGCTGTGAACCACAAGGTCAGCAGTTCGAAACTACCAGTTGCTCCATGGGAGAAAGATGAGGTGTTCTGCTCCCGTAAAGATTTATAGCCTCGGAAACCCTGTACAGGTTCGCTGTGGGTCAGAACCGACTCGACGGTACTTAACAACAACAACAACATGCCTAAGCGGTTGGACTTCTTGTAGTTCCTTGATTAGTCATTCACCTCCTTTTACATTGCTCCCTGAGAAGGACACACACCAGAAACTGACCCACTAGTCAATCTTGAATCCAAATGACTCTATAGCACTTTCTGAGTCCTGAGAGGAATTCTGCTTGAGCTGCTTGTGGTTGTTGTTGTTGTTGCTATTATTAAGTGCTATCGAGTCGGTTCCTATATAGCATTTCCAAGGAGTGGCTGTGGGTTTGAACTGCTGATGTTGGAGTTAACAGCCCTGTGTTTATCCTACAACACCGCACAAGACTCCTGTTGAATGGGTAGGCTAGATTTCTCAGTCCCGTCTGCAGCCTTCTGCTTGGCCTTAGTCTCTGGGCTCTGAATATGGCTCACTCTCTGACTCACCAGCCCCTACCAACTGACTAGCTACTCACACTCTGAGGTAAACTGGATCGTGTGGACTGGTTCTCCATCTCCTACTACTGGAACCACCTGTCCCTAGCCCCCAGTTCTTTCCTTCCATCCACAACTTAGACCTGGACAGTATGTATCCTGACTAGTGTATTAGCCCTTTGTTCATTCAAAAGTGAGAAGACCAAAAAAAATGTACTTATGTTTGCAGTGTTTCAGACAGTAGCAGTAAGAGGTGATGCTGTAGTTTTACCTTTTCCCCATGGGAAGAAGGAAGAATGTGGAGGTCTTTGACTCTAATTCTTTGGAAAACCATTTTTCCATAAAAGGTAGATAGGGTGTAATCATAAACATCTTTCATTCATCCTATTTTTACTTTTTCTTGATTTTAGATATTTTTGTCATTGCTGTTGCATCTATCTAGGTTAATTATGAAGTCCTACTTGTGGTGTTGTGGGTTAATGCGCCAGACTGCAAAGCCATTTGAACTGCAAGGTTGGAGGTTCAAGCTCCCCACCGTCTCCTTGGAAACCCTATACAGGTTCGCTATGGGTTGGAACCGACTCGAGGGCACGTAACAACAACAACAACAGCAACTGTGGTGCTATGGAGTACTGTTGTGGCACTGTGGGCTAATGCACCAGACTGCAAAGTTGTTTGAACTGCAAGGTCTGTGGTTCAAGCTCACCACCTGCTCCTTGGAAACCCTATACAGGGTCACTATGGGTCGGAATCGACTCGATGGCACTTAACAACAACTGTGGTGCTATAGGAGAAACACTAGACCACAAGATCTGTATGAACCACAAGGTAACTAACCCTTCCTCAGAAACCCAATACAGGGTTGCTATGAGTTGAAACTGACTCCATGACACTTAACAACAATAAAAGGTTAATTATGGAGTGTTGGTGTGGTGCTGTAGGATAAGCACTGGACAGCAAGGTTGGTTTGAACCTCAAGATCAGCAGTTCAAACTCACCAGCTGCTCATTGGAAACCCTATACAGAGCCTCTGTAAGTCAGAGTCAACTTGGTGACGCTTAACAACAAAGGTTAATTATACAGAAGGGTAAGGCAAATTTTTAAGAGCTTGATTCAAGGATGGGTCATATTTTTAACTTACAAATATGTGAGGTTAGGTTCCATAAGTTGGAGAGCCATTCAGGAGAACTTTATTTTATGCAGTGGATCATTTCATGTTTCCTCAATTCAATAGATGCTTATTCTTATTCTCTGAATATGAAAGTAATTGCTAATCATTAAACAGTGTTTTTCTGACAGTATGGGAATGTATACATGAAAGAGTGAAAGTTACCTTCACTATTGTTTCTGTTGTTAGGTGCCATCTAGTTGATTTTGAGTCATAGCAACCCCATGTTATATAGTAGATTGTCCCATAGAGTTTTCTTGGCTATAATCTTCAGGGGAGATTTCCAGGGTTTTCTCATGAGGAGTCACAGGGTGAGTTTTAACTGTCAACCTTCCATTCAGCAGCCAAATACCTTTGCTACACTAGGGCTCCTCACCTACAATATCACCACCCGGCAACTTCTGCAAAAAGTTTTTCTAATTGATATATACTTCACATTCCATAAAATTCACACTCTTAGAATATATAATTCAGTACTTCCAGTATAATTACAAGGCTGTACAGCCATCACCACTACATCTCTAATTTTAGAACATTTTCATAACCCCAAAGAGAAGCCCCTATACCCATTAGCAAACACTCCCCATTCTCCCATCCCACTCACCCCTAGGCTAATTGATGGACTTGGCTATTCTGAGTATTTCATAGAAATGGACTCATGTAATATAGGGTGCTTTGTGACTGGCTTCTTTCCCTTGAACATTATGTTTTCAAGGTTCATCCATGCTATGGTGTGTATCAATATCCCATTATCAGGTCAAGCTGTGGCTTGCTTTGGCCAATGGCCTTTGAGTGGAGGTAAATGACACCACAACTGAGCAGAAGCTCTAAGAGCTCTCTTGCTCTTTCCCTCTGCCATGGGGAGACTGATTCTTTTGTTCCAGAATAATAAGACACAAGGAACTGCAATGCAGCTCACTGTAGCCATTGACACGTATGTGAAAGCCAAAGGAGAAGATATCGTAAGCAGCTAAGAGTGCAGGTCGTTGTTATTGTAGTAAAGCTGACTAATACATAAATACATTTCTTATCTGCTTTCCCACCCACAGTTACCTTACAGAAACTGAATTCCAAATAGATTAAGTGACATGTTCAACGTGACCAAATTAATAAAGAAAGAAAAAGTCAATTTTTTATTTCTCTTCTGATTTTCAAAGAGATCTGGTGGCATGTTGGCTAGTCACTAGACTGCTAACCACAAGGTTGGCAGTTCAAACCCACCAACAGCTCCCTGGGAGAAGATGTTTGGTCCTGTAAATATTTACAGTCTCGGAAGTCCTATGTAGGGTTGCTATGAGTTGGAATCCACTTGATGGCAATAAGTTTAGTTTGGTGGGTTCTGATATGCAATCCAGTTTTCTTTCTAAGTAATGCAAAGAAGAATGTCATGCTAGACATTTGTAATCACATTGAGGAGTCATTCCAATTGAATCAGTTTGGATAATGTAAGTTTTGTAGGACTCGGTGAGATTGTCGTTGATAGCTGCCTTGGTGATGCCATGTTTCCTAGTCTTGCTCTATCTTCAAAGCCATCAGTATTCTTGAGTCCGCTGTTACAGTCATTCTGTATTTTGAGTGCCTTCCTATTTAAGGAGGATATACCCTAGTCATACAGTAATTAAAGCAATTGGCTGGTAACCAAAATGTCTGTGGTTTGAATCCATTGTCCATTCCATGGGAGAACGATGTGGCAGTCTGCTTCTATAAAGATTGATAGTCCCGGAAAAATCACAGAGGGCTATTTTACTCTGTCCCATTGAGTCCCTATGAATTGGAATTAATAGTGGATTTCCAACTTAAGGGACTCATTTCCAGTCCTATGTCATGCAGTATTCCGTTGTGATCCATAGGGCCTTCCTTGGCTAATTTTTGAAAGTGTAAAGTCTTTCTTCCTAGTCTGTCCTTGCCTGGAACCTCTGCTGCAACCTATCAAGATGGATGACCCTACTCCTACTTGAAATACCTGTAGCATAGCCTCCAGTATTAAAGCAACATTGCAAGCCACCACAGTAAGACAAAACTGACAGACGGGTGGTGATTGGTGTGATAATAGGACAATTATGAAGATCCTCATTCAACTGCATAATTGTTGGACTGAAAATTTCAGAGCCACTCATGCTGTACTAATGAGTTAATACTAATTGGAAAATTGCAATGAGTTGAAATGGGTGTTGAGCTTTTCACAAAAAGGGAAAAGCATATTACCAGAGTTAATCCTTATTCCTTATCTCTGCAGCCCCTGGGTCTGGGATCACTACTGACAAATAAGTGGTTTCCTGCTTTCCTTCCATTTTGCCTGCCTCACCAAACCGCCACTCTGTTTTGCATGATTTAACACAATCGCCTGCCTTTGCCCCAGAGGCTGAATGCTTAGCTTTGAGGGTTCCACTGAAGGAAGGAAATCAAGGCCAGCATCTGCCCACACTCCTTCTGGTGTGAGGAAGTGTTTCCATCTCTCTTTCTATCTTAAGCTCATAAATAAATAACAGTTTTACATAACTAACTTCTCAAAAGAAAGAATTTTGGTAAATTGTCACTATTATTAAATAATAGCTTACAGCTGACAGTTTGGCTCTGTAGGATAAGCACTGGACTTCAAGCCACAAGGTGGGCAGTTTGAGTCCACCAGCCGCTCCACAAGATAAAAATGAAACTGCACCAGTGAAAATTTACAGCTTCGGAAACGCTCTCAGAGTCACTTTGAGTAGAAACTGACTTGATGGCGCTTAACTACAATTGCTGGCCACTGACCATGATTGGAGCATTCAGGCTGTAATTTCGCATAGGTATAAGGTGTTACAGGAGCTCTGGTAGTGTAGTGGTTACGAATCAGGCTGCGAACCTCACCGTCAGCAGTTCGAAACTGCCAGCCATTCCGCGGGAGAAAGATGGGCTTTCGGCTCCCATAAAGATTTACAGCCTCGGAAACGCTGTACAGGGTCACTATGAGTTGGAACCGAGTCCATGGCACATCACAACAACATTAGGTGTTAACATGGTCCCTGGTGGTCTTAGAAACTGGAAACTCAACAGGCCAAAATAGGAAGGTTTTCCTTCCAGTAGAATCCCTGGGTGGTACAAAGGGTTAAGTATTCAACTGCTGACTAAAAGGTTGTCTACCTGAATCTACCCAGAAGCTCCTGGGAAGACAGGCCTGGTAATCTACTTCTGAAAGGTCAGTTATAAAAACCTTATAGAGTAGTTTTACTCTGCATATATGGGGTCCAGTGCATGGGAATTGACTTGACAGCAACCAACAGAAAAGGGTAAAACTCCATGTAAAGTAGCTGATTTTCATGGTTTAATAAAAGTGAGAATAGTTAGGTAAGAAGTTTCTTTGATTAATTTTTCCTCAAACCTATGTGCATTTCTGGAATCCTGGTGTGGCACTGTGGGTTAAGACAGTAAATGGCAAAGTCGGTTTGAACCACAAGGTTGGCTGTTCCAGTTCACCAGCCGCTCCTCAGACACCCTATACAGGGTCACTATAGGTCAGAACCAACTCAACAGCTCTTAACAACAACAAATGTTCACTTATGGAGTCCCTGGGTGGTGCAAATGGTTAACACTCAGCTGCTAACTGAAAGGTAGGAGGTTCGAGTACACCCTAAAGGTGACTTGAAATAAAGGACTAGTGACCCACTGCTGTATATAAACCACTGAAGTCTCAATGGAACATAATTCTACTATGACACACAAGGGGCCGCCATGAGTTAGAACTGACTTGATGGCAACTGATGATATGTGCAGTTATATAAACACACAATATATTGCCAACATACTACTATTTTTGTTGTTGTTGTTGTTAAGTGTTGTCGAGCTGGTTCTGATCCATAGCAGCAGGTCTCCTCTATAGGGTTTCCAAGGAGCTGGAACTGCCGACCTTGCTGTTCAAACCGATTTTGCAGTCCAGTGCATTAACCCACAGCACCACACCAGGAGTCCATACTACTATTATGTTTATTATATTTTATATTTATTATGGCATATCATATGGCACATGTCTTTATAAACAAGACCTCTTTACAGTGTTAAAGAGCAAAGATGTCACTTTGAGGACTAAGTTGTGCCTGTCTCAAGCCATGGTGCTTTCAATCACTTCTTATGCATATGAAAGCTGGACAATGACTAAAAAAGAGCAAGGAAGAACTAATACAAATTATTTATGGTGTTGGCAAAGAATATTGGAATCACCATGGACTGCCAAAAGAGTGAACAAATCTGTCTTAGGAGTAAAGCCAAAATGCTCCTTGAAATAAAGATGGAGAGATTTCATCTCACATACTTTCAATATATTATCAGGAAGGACCATGAGAAGGACATCGTACTTGATAAAATAGAGAGTCTGTGAAAAAGAGGAAGACGCTCAATCAGATGGATTGACACAGTGGCAGCAACAATGGGCGTAAACATAACAACAGTTGTGAGGATGGCACAGGACCAGAGAGTGTTTCCTCCTGTTGTGTATAAAGTTGCTGTAAGTTAGAACCAATTCAACAACACCTAGCAATAACAACAGCAATCCCCTCAATTTGAAAATAATAGTCTCAGAACTGAAAGGGTCTTTCCTAGTTTCATAAAGCAGATAGAACCAGGACAGAATCCAAAGCTGTAAATCTTTACGGAAGCAGACTGTCTGGAGTGGTTGGTGGGTTTCAATGACTGAACTTCCAGTTAAATACCTAGCACTTAACCATTGTGCCATCAGGATTCAAGATGACAGATAGTAGCAATGAAATTGTTATGACTACGTAAGCTTCTTCAAATGCTCACGAAGCAGTGGTCAAGAAATCAAAGATGTATTGCATTGGGCAAATCTGCTATAAAAGACCTCTTTAATGTGTTAAAAAGCAAAAATGTCACCTTGAGTACTAAGGTATACCTGACCCAAACCATGGTATTTTCAAAAGCTTCATATGCATGTACAAGTTGGACAATAAATAAGGAATGCTGGAGAAGAATGGATGCATTTTAATTATAGTGTTATACCAGGTGTTTGAATATTTAATATTCCATGGACTGCAGAAGAACAAATCAATCTGTCTTGAAAGAAGTACAACCAGAATGCTCCTTAGAGGATGGTGAGGCTTCATCTTGCATACTTTGGAAATTCCATCAAGAGGGATCAGTCCCTAGGAATAATATGATGCTTGGTAAAATAAAAGGTCTGTGTGAAAGAGGAAGCCCCTCAGTGAGTGACTGCAACAGTGGGCTCAAACCTAGCAATGATTGTGACGATATAGTACTTTGTTCCATTTTACATAGGATCACTGTGAGTCAGAACCTAATGACTTGATGGCATCTAACAACAACGCCAACAAACTGTTTCTATCAGTACATTAGCTCCCAATGGGACAAACCAGGACTAGTGATAGAACAAGAAGCACAGAGAGGGTCATTGTTAGTGCACTGCAGACCTATTAGCCCTTCAGCCCTGTGGGATTTGGACTTAGGTCTCTAAAAGGTAGGAGTGACTTTGGCCCCTTTGGTTCCCATGAAAGGAGAACCACATACTTTGGCCAGATTCAGGCCTTTAACCAGGGTGTCCACATTTGCTGTGACCCAGGTGCCCTCTGGAAGTGAGAGAAAGGTCAGAGCAAACAAAATTCTGACAAAAGGGAACAGAGGGGAAATTAACAGGTGATCTCAAAATACTACAAAGGCTAATCCGGTCTTAAGCTTCCAAGAGGGAATTAGAAATGTCTTTCATGTGAGGCTCACACAGACCTTCACCTATTTGTTTTGAAACCACTGGGTTATTCTTAGGCACAGTGTTTCATGAAGTCCTTCAAATAAGCCAGTGTTTGGAAGGATAAGAGGTGAGACACACAGGCTCAACAATAGAACTTGTAGAAAATACAGGTCATTCACTATTCTAAATGGTTTTGGATTTGGGGGTACTTTGTTTATCTCTATTAGTTTTATTTAATTGCAATGGAAAGGAGGTAGGAGAGGTAGACTCAAACTATGAAGTATTATAGAAAATAGACCTAGTGTAATTAATCATAACAGAAAGTAGGAAGATGTCTAAATCAGAGTTTTTAGATAGAGATTTGCACATAGGTTATTCCCTCTCTCCTTTCTTTCCCTTGCTCCTTTTTCTCAACTCCCCCAACTAGCTGCAGCTCACTGAAAACCCACATTCAAAATGCTAAATAAATCAATTCTCAATCTGACTACAAAACTCTACTGTGCAGGCCTTCTGTCGCAGCTTGTTATTGTCATTTCTGTTTTCAAAATGTGATGTGCTTTGTTGTTGTTGTTGTTCCTTTCAAGATTCTGTCAACTGCTGTACTTCCAAACAGCTATTTCTCAAACCTTACCTATGAGGGAGCTTCCAAATGTTCATGGGGAAAATTCCATTATCTTCTCATTCTATTTTTCACCAACTTTTTGAAGCCTCTTCTATAAAGTAAGTCAAGGAGAGTTGTGTCTGCACTTTCCACTGGAACCTAACTAGTGAGGCTAAATGGCATGACCAAGGACACAGAGCCAGTTAGGAAAGCAAGAGCCTGGAGGTCCTACCACCCAGGGCTTGGCTGGCTTCATTATTGCACTACCTCTCAGAAGCCCTTGCTAAGACTCGCATTCCTCCAGCTTTTATAGTCACCATTAAAAATATTAATTGACCAAGAATCCAGAAGCCCAACTTGAATTTTTATGAAATGCCTTAACCATGGTTGAGGCCGACTCAGTGTGAAGCATCATTAAACCCTGCTGCCCATGGACCAACCAAGAGGAAGGAGCAATAGAATCATACTCAAAGTTACCCTTATTAGCCTGAGATTTTTACCCATATTACAGTCACAACTGTATTAACAAGAAGGCCCCACTTCAGGAGCATACTATTCTCAGCATCTTCATTACCAGAGGTAAAGATTAAATCTGAGGTGTATTTAAATACAGACTTTTCCTCTCAGGAGGGTTCTGGTGAATCACACTCATTTTTCTCTCCATCCCCTTACCTCCTGCCCTTTGCAAATACTCCTTCCACATTCATGATGAGAGCTCAGTGAGAACTAGCAAGAACTGGATTCAGGAAATACTTTCCTGTTCTCAGACAGCTGGGCTACATGTGACCCCACCCTGGGGTGCCAGGAGCCCGGGAGCACCTCCAGAAACTAATTGTAATGAAAAGACTGTCGATTGTTGGTTCTCTTGGCCATCACCTTGTGCAGAGAGGCTCAGAGAAGCTGCCAGAACCTGGGCAGTCATTGCAGAAGTATGTTACCCCACCTGCTAGGTTTGTTAAAGACATTTATCAATGTTGTTATTGTTAAGTGCCATCAAGTTATTTCCAACTCATAATGACCCTGTATAGGATTTCCAAGGAGCGGTTGGTGAGGTTGAACCAGTGACCTTGCAGTTCACACTGAGCTTGTCTAGTGCTTATTCTACAATACCACACCAGGGCTTCCTATTTACCAATTTGTTAATCTTGTTGTTGTTGTTAAGTGCCGTCGAGTTGGTTCCGACCCATAGCGACCCTGAACAGGGTTTATGAGGCTGTAAATCTTTACAGGAGCAGAAAGCCTCATCTTTCTCCGGCGGAGCAGCTGGTAGTTTCGAACTGCTGACCTTGCCATTCACAGCCCAATTCGTAACCACTATGCTACCATGTCTTTTAAAACTCATGTCTTTTAAATCAACATTTGAACTGGTCACTGTGAAAAACATGGGGCTGTAACGTTAAATTCTAATTTTAATCGCTCATGCTGAAGTGTATGATGCCAAAGTACTAATTTCTCAAAGGTTGATGCTGGCTGACATCAGCCTAAATCTTGCCTGACAACAACATGCAATGGGAAGACCATTAATTACACCAGTTGCCATGGAGTCATTTCTGACTCATGGCAACCCAATAAGTGTGTCAGAATTGAACAAAATCAGGGTATTCAACAGCCAGTTGAATACCAGAGCGTGCCAGGTCTTTCTTCCAAGGCACCTTTAGGTGGACTTGAACCTCTAATCATTTGATTAGCAGCTGAGTGTATTTATCATTTGTATCACCCAGGATTTCCTCCTAAAAGGATACTGTATTCTAATCCCATTTTCATCTCTAACTAGCCATATGACTACAAGTAAATCACTTAACCTTTTTTAGTTTCCACATGGTGTGGAAAGACAATACTTCCTATCTTACCTGTGGAATATGCCTTCAGTAATACTCAAATAAACACACATGGTAAATTGTAAGGCCCTGTGTTCAAGAGAGAGACTATTATTGTTTCTTTGCTCACTTGTGCTAGCATTCAGTCATATGAAAGCTTGAGGACTCTGGACAGTGTAGCCTATTGACTGTCCATTTGTAAGGATTCTCTGAAGTTCTATTGTGTATCTTCGCCTTGTATAACTCTTCATGTATGTGTGTGTTCTTACTCAAAAGTTCTTATTAACACAGTGACACACAGCTTTCAAGAAAGTTAAACATGTTTATTTCCTGTTAATGATGCTTTTTCTTAGACCTTCTTTCAAGTATCAACCTAAAACCAAAGGTTGCCAGGCAGCCTGCAATATAACCTAGACTTAAAACAAAAACAACAACTGCTTTGTGATGATATGGAAGCAAATGAGCAGAAGTTGCTGAGATAGCAACTATTTGAAAGTTGCCTGATCATTAAGTAGGAATGTCCATCTCTCACGGTGTCTGTTTTAAAATAACAATAGAGATACTTCAACAAATAATATGCAGCAGAGGGGAAAAAAAGAGATGAAGAGACTTAGAAAAGACTTACAATCATTTTGATATCATATACCCTTTGATATGATCTATGAGGAGGACAAACTCACCAGCCATTCCACGGAAACCCCTACACAGGGTAGTTTATGGGTCATAACTTATGGCATTTAACAACAACAGCAACAACGTGACAAAAACACCACTTCAAAACCCATAACCCCAGTCTCATAAGAAAACATCAGGCAGACCCAAACTTTCTATTAAATATGTAATTAGCATAATCTCAAAACTGTCAAGGTCATGAAGAACAAGCAAACTGAAAAAATATTATACATCAGAGGAATCTATGGAATCATGATGATGTCATGCATTGTAATATCATGAAATGGATGCTAAAACAGAAAAAAGGACATCAGGGAAAACAGGTGAAATCCAAATAAAGTCTGTAATTTGGTTAATAGCAATGTCGTTGTTGTTGTTGCTAGGCACCATCTAGTCAGTAATGATTCATAGCGACACTGCACAACAGAATGAAACACTGCCGGATCCTGGGCTAATCTCACAGTCGTTGCCATACTTGAGCCTATTGATGCTGCCACTTTGCCAGTCCATCTCATTGGAGGTCTTCCTCTTTTTTCTCTGACCCTCAACTTTACGAAATATGATATCCTTCTCCAGTGACTGAACCTTTCTTACAATATTCCGAAGTATGAAAGACGATGTGTGGCAATCTTGGCTTCTAAGGAGCACTCTGGCTGTACTTCTTCCAACACTTACCTATTTGTTCTTTTGGCAGTCCATGGTACTTTCAATGTACCATGTTAATTTCTTAGTGTTGACAAAGACATAGGTATATATAAGATGTTAACATTAAGGAATGGACAAAGGGTCTACAAATACTCTCGCACATTTGCAACTTTTTGGTAAATTCAAAGTTGTTCCCAAATAAACACTGTGTTTTAAAGAGAAATACAGACTTTCAAAGCATGTCAACCAACATAATTTGAATCCTGATCAATTCATTTATGTGATCAGTGAAAATGTAAACACTGTGCATTTGATTCTATTAAGGAATCAATTGTTCATTATTTTTAGGTGTGCTGATGGTAAAGAGCCCTGGTGGCATCCAGGGTTAAGTGTTGGACTGCTAACCACATGGTGGTGGTTCAGACCCATTGAAGAAAAATAAGGCTGTCTGCTCCCATAAAGATTTAGAGTCTCAGAAACCCTATGGAGCAGTTCTCCTCTGACCTGTAGAGTCACTGTGAGTGGGAAGCAACTCAGTGGCATGGGTTTGGTTTCTTGGTTTAATGTTATTGTGGTTATAGTTTTCAAAAGGCAATTTTTATCTTTCAGAGACACAAACTAAAATGTTTACAGAGAGAATGATATAATGTCTTAAATTATTTCAAAAAATAATATAAGGGGGAAGTTGGTGGGTTAAAGATCCAAACAGGCATGAGAAGACCATTCATTACTGATCTAGAGGCTGGGCATCTGAGAGTCCATTATTCAGTTCTGCCTTGTTTTATATATGCTTGAAATTTTTCACAATTAATGAATTTAATTTTTTTAATTATATTTAATCACTAAATTTATTCTCAAAACACACAAACAAAAGTCACATCCCTCCCTTAGAAACACTTTTTTTTTTTTTTTTTGGAAACTGACAATGAATCTATTTTGATTGTATTAGATAGCACAGATTTTGTTCAACAACAAAAGCATGTACATTCTTTTTTAAAAATTGCTACCTTCTTAACAATGAATTTTAACTCAAGACTTTTTCATGATCCTTAAGGCTATATATACATATGTATGCACATACATACACATGCATGCACACACATATATGGGACTCCTGGTATGGCAGTGTAAGACGAGCACTGGACTGCTAACCATAGTCAGCAGTTCAAACCCACTGGATATGGTTTCCTTAGAAACCACACACAGAGGCATCATGAGTGGGAACTGACTCTACAGCACTTAGCAAGAACAACAAAGGCTGTATAAGGAGTTCTGGTGGTACAGTTATTCATTGGTTTCCTAACCACAAGCTCTAGGATCAAACCCACCAGCTGCTTAATAGGAGAAAAAGGAAGCTTTCTGCTCCTATAAAGATTGACAAATTTGGAAGCCCTAAGAAGCAGTTCTACTCTCCCTTTTATGAGTTGCTATGAATCAGAATTAACCCAATGAATGGGAGAAGGTTAGATAAAATTATTTTTATAATCTAACTTAACATAAAGGGTAAATGCTTAGTTAACATGCCCGTCGTGGAGAATCTCTTTCAAACATCTTGTTTAACTAATTTGATTTTAAGAATGAAAAGAAGAAAAGTCCTAATTCCCTACAGTTTGATCAAACACTCTCCTCTCTGTGACTGCATTTGCCATCTCAAATACCGCTAATGCTTTTTATGCAGCCTCCTAGTCTCATCCAACCCACAGGCTGCCTCTGCAGTCAAGGCCTCACTGGATCCTTTCACTCACATGACCATAAAGGGTACTAGCACATCATCATCCCCCCCAGGAAACCAACCCTAGGAACCTAAATGAGTTCCCCCTACTCTGCTGGCCATTGAGAAAATGAGGGTGTACCCATGAGTTCTAATGGAAGTCCTTTCTTCAGCCAACGCCAGGAGCACTGGGGTGCCTTCCCTCTTTCTCTCTCGCCTTGTCTCCCTCTTTCTCAATTTCCTTTAAAAGCAAATTGGATCTGAACACAGGACAGCAGGAAGAGAAGGCTTCCTTTTAATGCAGACCTCTTTGCTTCCTCAATGTAGCCGGCTTATTAAAGAAACAGCAGGAGGCTGACAGGAAACTGTTTGTAAGTAGAAATAACACTTATTATAACAAGTCAGAACAGCAGGCAGATAGGTTTGTTTGTTTGTTAATTATATCTGGTTTTGTTTTCTAATGAGTGCCTTAAGAAAAGGGGGAATCATTCTGACAGCTGTTTGAAACCAACTTTTAAATCCTCTTAGAAAGATGATGTGGAGCAGTCCTAGTCTTTGAAGCAAGAGGAGGTCTTCCCCTCTCTTTTGTCTATCAGATCTTTGAAGCTTAATGACTTATAATCCTGTGAATGGGGATCTAAATTCCTGCTTTAATTGATGCTAGTGTCAATAGATACAGAAAATATTTTGCTCCTCAGTAGGGAAGACAGTGATAGAGACAACACAAAATGCAAATGAAACTTTCTCATATTTATACAATAAAAAGGTTCCCTGAATTGTGCATTATGAGCAGTGTACACTCCACTAGTAACTCCTGGTGTGATGCTATAGGATAGGCATTGGACTTCGAACCACAAGGTCCTTGGTTCAAACCCACCAGCTGCTTCACAGGAGAAAGATGAAGCTTTCTGCTCCCACAAAGATTTATAACCTCTGAAACCCTGCATAGGGTCGCTATGAGTTGGAACAAATGCAAGGCCACTAAACGACAACAACAACAAGTAATCTCTAGGTTAGTGGTTCAAAACTCCCCAGAGCACCAAGGAAGAAAAGCCTGACAATCTGCTTCTGTAAAGATTACAGGCAACAAAATCCTATGGAGTGCTTCTACTCTTTAACATGGCTTCATCATGAGTTTGGAGTCCTGGTGTGGCACTGTGGGTTAATGCATCAGACTGCAAAGTCATTTGAACTGTAAGGTTGGTGGTTCAAGGTCACCAGCTGCTCCTTGAAAATCCTATACAGGGTTGCTATGGGTCAGAATCGACTCGACGGCACTTAACATCAACATCATGAGTTGAAATTGAGACAAGAGCATCTGGTTTGGGTGTTTGGTTATACAGTGGTTATACAGCTCTTTTCTATGTCAGCTATTCCTAGAAAGATGAAGTGTATTTTCCTTCACAGGAGGAAACTGTTAACTTAATTCAGATTCTTTTAACTAAATGCCTAATGTAGTTATGCAGTGGTGCAAAAGGTCGGTGTTTCAAATCAACCAGCTGATCCACAGCAGAGGCATGTGGCAGTCTGCTTCCATAAAGATCACAGCCTTGAAACCCTAAGAGGCAGTTCTAGTCCATCCTATGGATGGCTATGAGTCAGAATTTACTTGACAGCAATGGGTTTGGGTGTTTCTTTTGTTTTGTTTTTTGGTAGACATGAATCAGAAAAGATATACTTTTAATATCAAGACTCAGATGGAAAAGAAAAAAAAAATCTGGAGATCAGAGTTAAGAGTTAGTTAAAGGTAGAAGTTTTATAACAAAACCAAGGGAGTAATTAATCTTATGGACCAGAAACAAAGGACCCTAAGACCATCAAGGGAGAAGAGTACAAGTGGAATGTGAGATCTTATCCAGAGAAGTGACCACACCAGAGATGGAGGCAGAGATGGAGACATGGAGAAAGGGAGCAGCTGAGGACTCTAGATTCATGGAAAGAGAAGGACTAAGAGCTGGTGGTCAGGAGGCAGGCTTGAAGAATGTGTCCTTTGGTGGTGTAAATTATTATATATCCCTGAGTGTTTTGTTTTTTTTTTAAAAAGAGCTAAAGTGAATAGAGAGAAACACTGTTAACTGATGGTATAATGCCCAGATTTCAGGGTCCCCAAAGACCACCAAGGAGCCCTCACTGATGCAAATACATAAGGGTTGTTCATTCAAGCTCAAGCCTGGGCCTTCTCTGTATCCGACACAGCGGACTCGGGAAAAAGGCTCCGAATTCCTAGTTAGTGGGGTTTTTATAGAGATTATAAACAGATTCAGGGGTCTTCTACTTAACTTCTCTAGGATTGGTTTACATTTAGTAAGGTATAGGGTAATACAATCCAATTGGCCATTATCCATAGCTTGGGCAGCTTGATTAGGGTAAGGAAGACATACATTATCTATCCTTGGGGTTGTCAGGAATGTTTCTCTCTTCTTTACAGCTTGTAGAGGGAGGGGGTCATCTCCATCTGGTACTAGCTGACCAGGCACATTCCTGAGACAGGGAGACGTGCTTTGGCCAAAGTAAAAAATGGAGTTTCTTCTTTAGGTCCCACAATGGTACATGGAGATTATAATCATTGTAATGAAACAAGGTGTATGATTTCTTAAATGTAAAGCTGATGATCTGCCCTGTAAACTTTCATTCAATCCACAATAAAAACCTGAAAAGAAGAGTGAGTTAAATATCAACATTGTTTTAAATTGTTGTGTTGTTGTGAAGTGCCATCGAGTTGGTTCTGACCCATAGCGACCCTGTATAGGGTTTCAGAGGAGCAGCTGGTGAGCTTGCACCACCGACCTTGCAATTCAAATGGCTTTGCACTCCGGTGCATTAACCCACAGCACCACACCCAAGGGGCAAGTTAAACATCCTGCTTTTTGTCAAAAATAAGTAATTATTATGCTGGACTGCAAGGTCAGTTTGAACCGAAAAGTCTGCAGTTCCAGCTCACCAGCTGCTCCTAGGAAACAGGGTCACTATGGGTCAGAACCAACTCGGCGACAATTAACAACAAAAACAGAAGGAGGCAGTGTAGTTCACATTTTGGCATTTTATCCAGCATAAAGTTTTCACATTATACCTCCATACTATCTGTGAAGGGGGGGAAAATCCAATAACTTTATAATATAGCTACAATGAAACCTGAGAGAGCTAGAACTGGACTCTGCTTGCCTTATTTTTCTGAGTCTGACAAGTATTCTACCTTTGACAGAATACATTCTTTTTTCTTTTTTAAAAGTTTTTATTGTTAATTGAATTATAGTTTACGTGGAAGAACATAGGTTTTGCCCTCATTGTTTCATTGAAATGAATCTCCTCCATGTGTCATCACTTGCTCCTCCTTTCAGAGGAAAAAACTAAAGGTCTCCTTCTCTGGATTAGAGTTCTACCTTACTCTGAGGTCCTGACTTTCACAGATTTTACTGTATAAATATGTACCTGAAAATCCAATCAGAGATCAGGGTTTTGCAGCCATAACAGCCTGAATAATTTAGATAACGGAAAAGAATAAATGCCACCAGTAAACATACATTAAAAAAAGAGAAAAGCAAAGTTTGTTGAGGAGATAATCCAAAACATCATCTTGGTTCCCGGAGGACTGCCCTTCCTCCTTTTCCCTTGGCATTTCCTTCTCCCAGGCCACCTTTTAATCTAGTGCTTTGAACTGTGTCTTCTGAGGAAGCCCTCTCAGTTAAGGGACCTGACTCTCTCCTACTGTGTCTTCCATTTGCTGAGCATTTCCCCAGAATGCTTACAGACAGCATAGAGGGCTCTGTGGACTGTGTGAAACCGGCATCATATTGATGACTTTGGCTTCGACTTGGAGTGCCTTTTTAAGTACGCAAATTAAAAAGTAAGATTGTGTAAATGACAACTTCAGTTTCTTTTTTAATTATCTCTCTGAGCCTGTATCTTCACCTGTTACGTGAGGATAATGTGAAATGCCCTTCCTTCTTTTTTTCTCTTTCTCTCTTTTTTGAAAGCTGATTGTTCTTGTTCTCATTGAATCAAGGATTTCTTGAGGCTTGTTTGACTTTTACTAACAAGCTCAGAAACTGGCCTGTGGGCTACAGACGCAGGGCTGGGTCAGCACCGATGTCGGAGCTGGGGACACAGGACCCCTTGTCAGAGGAAGAGGCACTGTATCTTCTAAAGTTAATCTCTGAGACGCCTGTGATTTGGGGAAGTTGGACAGCCTCCAGTCACTAACTGTGGAACCCTTCTAGGAAGAAAGAAGAAACGAGAAATTCTTTATCTAGTTCTCAAGTCAATGGAGTTCTGACAAACAGCAGACATGGTTAATTTAAATGGGGATGAATTAAGGTAGAGCAAGAGATGAGGAACTGACTACCTATTAATAGACATTTCTATTTAAGAAATTCTAAAAATGGAATATCTTACTCTCTTATCATCAGTGTCCATGGTATTCAGAAGTCACTCTAAAGCTGTTTTAGTATTTAGACTAGCTCTTAAGAATGAGTTTATGTTGAGATTTGGGAGACAGGAGAAACTTGACATGAAAGAATGTATTTTTTCGAATACTGAGAGCCAAGGAGAGCAATCCAACCTTCAAACTGTCCCTCATTCTCTTTCTTTCCACCAGTACCTTACAAGCCTGCTCACTGTTACCCCAGAGTTTTAAAGAAAACCAGTGAAAGAGGTTATGCTGAGAATGAAAATTGACTTGTGTGTCTGGTTAGGTGTAGGGTTAGGAAAAGCTGAGGGTTGGAACAACAAATGTAGTAAGGGAAGTAGCAATGTTACTTCACCTCAGTGACACTAAATGGGGCTGTTGTTAAGCGCTGTTGAGTTGGTTCCAACTCACAGCGGCCCTGTATCAGGTTTCCAGGACTCCTGGTGTGACTCTGTAAGATCAGCACTGGACTTCGAACCAAAAGATTGGCAGTTCAAACTCACCAGCTGCTCCTAGGAAACCCTGTACAGTGTTGCTATGAATCAGAACCGACTCAATGGCACTTAACAACAACAATAGGATTTACAAGGAGCAGCTAGTGGTTTGAACTGCTGGCCTTCAGAGTAGTAGTCCAATGCATATACTACAGTGCCACACTAGGACTCCAAAGAGGACTAAGAACAAGAAGGCAAGTGGAGAGAGCAGAAGGCCAGATGCAAAGAGACTAGGTTCCTCACCACTGCTCCAAAACTCTTAAGCTATGGGAGAGAGGTCAGAAACTTGGCTGTGTCTTCCGGGACCTCAGTTCCTTCCTCTCTAAAACAGGGTTGGCTTTGTGGACTTGTGAACTGTGTGAGAATGCTTCACATGTGGTTTAATGTTCCACAGTCACCATCTTGAAATTCTTAAAACCAAGAACCTCATGTTTTCATTTCTCACTTGGTCCTGTACATTATGTAATTGGTGCTGGAAGTTAAAATGGGACTATTAAGTGGTTCCAGTTAAATTAATGGATTCACTTATTTTCTTTTAAGATGTCTAAAAATTATCCTATAGAATCACAGTGATGAAAGGATGAAAACTAGAAAGAGAATTCAACATGCTTTGAAAATGATATTGCTGCTGTTGTTAAGTGCCATAGAGCAGAAAAAACATAAAGCCTTATCTTCCTCCCACAGAGGGGCTATGGGCTTGAACCACCAACTTTGTGGTTCACATTCCTTTGCTTATCATACAGAGCAATTGGCTTCTCCAATTCACTGATGAGGTTAGTTAACTCCTCTGTATTGTTGTTGTTGTTAAGTGTCATCAAGTCAGTTCCAACTCATAATGATCCTGTATAGGGTTTCCGAGGAGCAGCTGGTAAGCTAGGACTGCCAACCTTGTGGTTCAAACTGACCTGGTGGTCCAGCTCTTATCCTACAGCATGACACCAGGACTGTAATATACAGATGGCATAAAAATAAGATACCAAGTTACATATTAAACACTAAGATTTATACTAAATTTGTTTTATACTTCTGGCTCTTTTCAGGTCAGAGAATGTTCATACTAAACTATAATTCTCATTGAAAAGTACAACATTAAAAATACATGGCTGTTTTAGTTTCTGGTCAATTATGTCAAGATCACAGTAATATTCATAGTAAAATGCAAATAAGTATTATAGACTGAATATGAATAGGGATCTTTGTTAGTCTCTGAGATTTCAGTTAGGGTTAAGGGTCTGGATTAAAGTTAGGGGTGGATTAGGGTTAACGTACAACAGCTGACCTTGTTGAGTCAATTCCATGTGACAGAGTAGAGCGGCTTCGTAAAGTTTTCTTAGTTGTAATCTCTATCGAGTCCTGGCATGGCACTGTGGGTTAATGCGTGGGACCACAAAGTACATTTAAACTGCAAGGTCGGTGGTTCAAGCTCACCAGCCACTCCTTGGAAACATTTTTCTATGGGTCGAAATTCACTTGTTGTTGTTGTTAGGTGCTATCGAGTCACTACCGACTCATAGTGACCCTATGCACAGCAGAACAAAACACTGCCCAATCTGGGACCAACCTCACTATTGTTGCCACGCTTGAGTTCATCGATGCTGCTACTTGGCCAATCCATCTCATTGGGGGTCTTTTTTTATCTGACCCTCCACCTTACCAAACATGAGATACCTCTCCCTTCTGACAATATGTCCGAAGTATGAGAGACAAACTTTGGCCATGCTGGCCTACAAGGAGCATTCTGGCTGTACTTCTTCTAAAATGGATCTAGTTGTTCTTTTGGCAGCCCATGGCACTTTCAAGATTCTCCATCGACTAGACAGCACTAAAAACAGTCTTTAGGGAAGCACATCTCCTAGTCTTTCTCCCACAGACCCACTGAGTGGGTTTGAACTACCATCCTTTCTGTTGGCAACTGAGAGTTTAACCATTGTACCACCTTGAAATATATTAGAGGATGGATACTTAGGCAGATTGTTCATGTTTATAAATAAAATACACACCCTTACAGACACATAAATAACCCCCAAAAAAGGAAGTCTTGGTTAGGAGTCAGTAAGTCTCAGAGTCAAAGAATGTGCAAAGTTCAGAGGAGAGGGATATCTCAGGAAACAGAGAGCTAGTCCAAGCCAACAACTCATTTCCACTGGTGGCAACAGGGTGGACTTCATCATGTTACCTGTTGTTGGTTCCTGCTCAAGTTGAGAATCACTAATAAATGCTTCACAGGTGGCTTTGGCTCACCCTACGGAGTTCAAGGTGTGGTGTTGTAGGATAAGCATTTGCCCACAAAGTCGGTTTGAACCACAAGGTCAGTGGTTCAAATTCACAAGTCACTCCTCGGAAACCCTATACAAGGTCACTGTGGATTGGAATCACCTTGATGGCACTTAGCAACAACAACAACATGGAGATACAGAGATGAATAAGCTGAGGTTTTGGCCTTCACACAGCACCAGACTAGGTGATTAGAGAATGCATGATGTGTGACTGAGGCATCAGTAACGAGCCACCATCCCTGCTCTCTGACAGCTGAGTGACAGAAGGATTCTCAGAGAACATGATTAAATAGAATTCTTTTTGAGTTATTGACTGAGACAGTTGAAAAATGAGAAAAATATCAATCAATGGAATCAGTAGAAGTAGTCTCTCATCAGTAGGAGTGCATTAGAGAATTCTGAGGAGAGAGCATTCTTAAGGTAGACGTTCCAATTTGTATTCATTAGCTGACTGTCTGGCAGGCAAGATCTCCCCAACTCTATTTTCTCAGGATGACATTCACAAAAATAATGCTAGGGGACTTTTTTTTTTTTAAGTTAAGAAAAAATGCAATATAATTCTGCGTTGCTTTAAGCAATCCTGATTTTTAAAATCCAAACAAACAGATATTCACTGAAGGATTTTTGACTCTATAAAATGTCTCACCACAAGATGGCCTTCAGAAGTAAACTCTGATAGGACTACATTTTAGACAAACTTTGACTATACAAAAAAGGATTTATATGTAATACTGAAGCAGAATGTCTGCTACATAAAGTCAGGTAGCCTTGAAGTGGATCCAGAGTCTTAAATACAAAAAGAAGCAGTCATCCTTCCCAACATTATTCAATTGAGAAATCTGGAAGAACAATCTAAACAACAATCTTCCTGTCAGTGTCTATATCATTACACTGCAGCTTTCCAGTTTTCTGTATGTTGACAGGAAGCTGATCTCCTGAAGTAGAAAAAATAAGACAATATATACCTATGGGATCATCTCTCAGCTCCATTAGATAGATATTAGACAAGACCAGTAAGACTACAGACAGCTACTTCAACTGCAGTGAAAAGTCTGAAGTATTAGATAGGCAGGTGACTATTTCAAGGAAAGTTCTAGAATAAAGTGTTTAGATGATTTGTGAGCACTTAGAAATAAAAAATGATCAATCAAAGTCCTGGTGTGGTGCTGTGAGTTAATGCGCCAGACTGCAAAGCCGTTTGAGCTACAAGGTCAGTAGTTCAACCTCACCAGTTGCTCCTTGGAAACCCTATACAGGGTCGCAATGGGTCAGAACCGACTTGATGGCACTTAACAACAACAACAATCAAAGTCAGCCTAGATTCACTAAGTAAAAGATACTATAAATGGCATCCTCTATTTTAGAGAGACTAAACCAAGAGACTTGAGAGCTCACAGGTAAAACTTAACTGAATTTTAGCAATGTGTATGATTAAGTTTGAAATCATCATAGACAAGGTAGGAAAAAACGTGGGCGCAATAGAAATGTAGCCACGTTGGTTTGTATTTTCTTAAGCAATTATAGTGAATGGTTAATGAACAGGATCCTGGACACTTGGAAGGGAGGTCTGTGATAGTGTTCCTCAAGACTCAATGCTGCTCAGAACTTCACCAGTGCCAGGATAAAGTCTGGAAAACACTGTTATCAAAATCACAAAGGTTATAAAGCTAGGAGACCAACATAATAGGTAGTAGAATCTGGATTCAGAAAGTTTTTAGTAGGACAAAGAAAAGAAAAATATTAAAACTGTTAGTTAGAGATAAATGTAAACGTCTATATTGAAGACGTTATGCTGTTAAGTGCTATCAAGTTGGTTCTTGATATCACACAGCAACCCTGTACAGGATTTGAACCACCGACCTTACAGCTAGAAAACCAGTGCTTATCCTACAGCACCACACCAAGACAACTAGGATTTTATTGTTGTTGTTGTT
>NW_006408542.1:7703867-7705821 GCF_000296735.1 Chrysochloris asiatica | reverse complement strand
ATTGTAATGAAACAAGGTGTATGATTTGTTGAATGTAAAACTGATGATCTGCCCTGTAAACTTTCACTCAATTCACAATAAAAAAAAAACTTAAAAAAAAAATCATTGGGGAAAATTAAATGTTACATTAGTGGAAGTGCCCAAGGGCTACTCAGAATCTGACAGATTGATTATTAGTAATAGGGAGTTAAGCCCAGCAGTGAAACTGAACATATGAACCAAATTCATGATTTAAAATCTCAATAACTAGACAAGCGGGTAACCTGGGTAAAATTGCCAGAAGATGGAGCCAGAGGAATTACAGAAAACAAAAATCCTTATCCAATCATTTATTCATTAATTCGTTCAACATATACTAACCACAAACTCAGTGGTTCAAACCAGCTGCTTCACAGGAGAAAGATAAGGCTAGGATCATAGCAACACCAAATTTTGACTTGATTAACAATCAGTGGTGATGCTGTTCAGTAAGATGTTTTTTGTTCAGTGTTGGTTTTGACTCATAGCTAACCTGTATATGGTTTGCAAGGAGTAGCTGCTGAGATTGAACCACCGCTCTTCAGTGAGAAGGAAACTCTTAAAAAGATTTGGGGAGAAGATTTTGGATTTGAGTATGTTATTCTTTGGATACCAGTGAGATAACCAACTAGAAATGTTGAGTAGAAAGATATATAGATCAAAAGAGATGTCTGGGCTGAGGAAAGTGTTTTTCCATGCATAAAGTACAGAATAACTAGAGAAGTGGATATAGGACTGAGCCATGAGTATTCTGTTACTTACTGCTCTGAGTAACACAGGGTACTGCTGTTGTTGTTCAGTGCTATGGAGTCAAATGAGACTCATAGTGATTGTATGCACAACAGAGAGAAACACTGTCTGGTCCGAGGCCATTTTCACACTTGTTACGTTGAGCCCATTGTCATAGTAATTGTGCCAACCTATCTCCTTGGGAGTCTCCCTCTTTTTCCACTTTAACAAACATGATGTCCTTAACTAGGGACTGGCCCCTCCTGATAATGTCCAAAGTATGAGAGACAAAGTCTCACCATCTGGGCTTGTTAGGAACATTCTGGCTGTATTCCTTCCAACACAGATTTGTTTGTTCTTCTGGCAGTCCATGGTATTTTTAATATTCTTCACCAACACCATAACTCACAAGCATCAATTCTACTATGGTCTTCCTTATTCATTGTCCGACTTTCACATGCATATGAGGCTACTAAAAATAGCATAGGTCATGTTCATCTTGGTCCCCAAACTGACAGCTTTGCTCCTGAACATTTAAAAGAGGTCTTGTGCAGCAGATTTCCCTAATGCAATATATGTCATGTGATTTCTTGGCTGCATCAAGAGTGTTGATAATGCATCCAAGCAAAATGAAGTCTTGGACAACTTCAATCTTTTCTCCATTTATCATGATATTATTTATTGGTTCAGTAGTGAAGATATTTATTTTCTTTATATTGAGGTGCAACCCATACCGGAAGGCTGTGGTCTTTGATCTTCATCAGTATTTTAGGTCGTCTTCACTTTCAGTAAATAAGGTCACATCATTTGCATATCACAGGATATTAGTGATGCTACATTCTTCTTCACATACTCCAGTTTCTAGGATTATCTGCTTTGCATACAGATTAAATAAGTATGGTGAATGAATACAATCCTGGTACACACCTTTCCTTATTCTAAACCATTCAGTGTCCCCTTGTTCTGTTCCAATAACTGCCTCTTTTTGTCTATGTATAGGTTCCTCATGAGTACAATAAATTGTTCTGGAATGGCCATTCTTCACAATGTTATCCATAGCTTGTCATGATCCACACAGTCAAAAGCCTTTGCATAGTCAATAAAGCACAGGTAAACATCTTTCTGGTATTCTCAGTCAAGATCCATCTCACATCAGTAATGATATCCCTCATGCCAAGTCCTCATCGGAATCTGGCTTGAATCTCTG
>NW_006408542.1:7698878-7703102 GCF_000296735.1 Chrysochloris asiatica | reverse complement strand
AACAACAACAACTTCCTATGCATGTAATCAATTTCATTTCTGTGTATTACAGATGGTGAGGTTCATGTGTATAGTCAACTTTTATGTTGCTTGAAAAAGGTATTTGCAATGAATAAGTCATTGGTCTTACAGAATTCTATCATGTGATCTCCAGCATAATTTCTATCACGAAGGTCATATAACTACTGATCCTTTTTGTTTACAACCTTCACATTCTAATGACCAGTAATTATCAATACATTTTGATTGCATGTCTGATCACTTCAAACTGAAGAAGTTGGTAGACTTCTTCAATTTCATTACCACTGACTTTAGTGTTTCATGTGTGTATTTGAATATTAGTGATTTTTAACTAGTCTTCTTGTAGGCATATAGATATTATCCTATCACAGACAGCATTGTACATCAAGATAGAACTTGAAATGTTGTTTTTGATGATAAATTCAATGTCATTCCTCTTCGATTTGCCATTCACAGCATAGTAAACCACATAATTGCCAGAATCATAATTGCCAAAACCTGTTTCAACTCACTAATGCCTAGGATACCAATCTGTATGCATTCAATTTTAGTTTTGGCACCTTCTGATTTTCCTAGATTCCATGTTCTTATTGTTGATTGAGGTTACAGCTGTTATTTCTCATTTTGAGTTGTACCCCATCAGCAAGTGAAAGTCCTTAAAACTTTATTACAATAGTGTCATCATGGTTAACTTTACTTTGAGGAGGCAGCTCTTCCCCAGTCTCATTTTGAGTGCCTTCCAATCTGAAGGGTTCATCTGACAGTGTTCCGCTGCTCTTCATAAGGTTTTCAGTGATGGAACATTCAGAAGTAGTCTGCCTCTTCTTCTTCCTAGTCTGTCTTTGTCTGGAAGTTCAGCTGAAACCTGTCCACCATGAGTGACCTTGCTAGTATTTGAAATACTGGCAACATAACTTCCATCTTAACAGCAACATGGAAGCCACCACAAAATGACAAACTGACAGACAAGTGGTGGATAAGGATAGGCCTGCAAAAGAAACAGAAAATGAGCGATCAGGGAAGAGGGAGGAAATCAGAAGCTTTGTGTTATTAAAGTAAAGAAAAACAATGCTTTGAAGAGGAGGGATCAGCAGTGTCGGACACTTTGAATCATCAAGGAAGATGAATGACCTTACCACACGCTGTGTTGTGGAGTTGATGGGACAGGAACCAACCTGACAGTGATCTGAACAGTGATTGGGAAGTCAGCAAATGGAGTCAGCAAGTGTAGACACTCTTTCTAGAAGTCTCTGTGAAGGAGAGAAGAGACTGTGATAGGCTGGTCTCCTAAGTATGTTTAAAAACCAACATGAAGAATCCACTTAATGAAGAGAAGTTGAACATAACATAAGAATGAGACAGAGCATGGCGTAGCTGGGGGATAAAGGACAAGAGAGGATAGATGACTGAGGATAGATCAACATTTGATCAGGAAGATGAGGCAGGTGGAATTGGGACTTGTTTGGTCACAGGGCACACATGAAGGGAACTCTGTGGGCATCATGCCATGGTTAGTGGAGAATGAAGTTGTTGAGCTTAAAGTCTTCATGTCACTCTGACTCTCTAAGCAAAATATTTGTGAGATGTTAGTAAAGCACTTCTAAAGAAAGTCTATTCCAGGTATCTCAAAGACAGGATTTGTTACTGCCCAGGGTCCTTGCCCATAATAGAAATAACAACATCCTTTGTAGGTGGGAGTTCTCAGAGATTTATTCTGATTTGAAATCCAAACCAATCATTTTCTTAGGAAATAATACTACATGTGTTTCTTCATCTGGACCACAAATTACTCCCCAGAAACATAATGTTTTACAAAAGAGGAAACTGAGTTTCTCTCCTAGCTATGTCTCATGTCAACCAGATGGAAAAATTTAGAGTTCATATGGGTTCAACTTTTTATGTTTTTTTAAATATGTGAGATATCCACCTGGCATAAAGCCATGATCTACAGACACCTACCCCAGCCCTAATAAAGTCACAGTGGAGAAGGGATCCTGCTTTGTTTTAAACATCTGCTGGGTGCCAGGCTCTGTGTAGGTCCTTTTTGCAGACATTATCACATTTAATGCTCAGAACACTCACTCTAAGATGTCTGCATTTGAGTGTCTACACTCAAAATGACAGAAGCTTACTTTGCCTTTTCTCTGAGTGCCCCAGGATGGTTATTTTACTTCCTTGCTGGCCTTTTCATATGTCCTCAGGTTAACCTGACTTGCCAGACCATGGTAAGGTAGATGTTTAAGTTTATGACCAGACATTTTCCTGAGCATTTCCACTTCTGGAAAAGGCTTATATTTTTATCTGCTCCACTTTCCTTTTTTCCAAATTTGCTACAAACAAGTACATATTTGTGGTGATTGCCCAATAAAACCAAAATATCTAAATGTCATCTGAAAATTTTAAAAAGGGAGGAGGTATTTGTTCAGAACTTATCAGGAACCTAGTACAATGTTCTTCTTTTTAAGCCAATAGTACCAACACCTCTTCAATCTTAAAACACTTCTCTCTCTCTGACAGGGCCACAGCAAGCCACTGAGCAGAGCTTCCAGAAGATGAGGTTTCCAGGAAATCAGAGGTAAATCTTCTACTCTCCTTCCTGCCACTTCAGTCTATACCAGGGAACTTCAAAAAGTTCACAGGAAAACATTCCATTACCTTTCACTCCATTTTTCCATGATCTTTTGAAGTCATCTCATGCAGTCAGTCTGTCGTTGCTATCAGGGCCCAGTAGGATCAACTGTTTTCTTGTCATCCTATAGTTACCACAATACTTCTGAGAATATCACATTAATTCAACTCTTCCAAATTCCTATAAATTGTTCATTGTGTCTTATTCTTCTCGGTTTTACCAAAAAAATGATATTGAAAATTTTATTAGAATGCTAAGAATTGACCATCCGACTCATAAAAGCATTTCCTGTGCATTGGGTCTGAAGGAGCAGCAACTCCAAGCCCAAAGACTGACTCTTGCCCAGAACAACTACAAGATGATTCACTGCATGTATGATCTCTGAATGCCCTGAGGATTGCAAAAATGGAGCAAACATTCAGAAAGCTGGTCCACTTCCATCAGGGAAGAATTCCTACTTCCTTTCCCTAACCTCTGCCCACAAACCCACACACACATATGTTTTTCAGGTAAAAGGAGGCTTTCTTACCATAAATTTTCATCAACCTGTCCCCATTTGGGTTCATTGATGAATCCATCAAGAAAGATTTACTAAATACCTGTTACACATGAGACTAGATTAAAATCATATGTCTAACTCATTAAAAATGAAGAATATAAAATTAAAAAAAAAAAAAAAAGACTGGGTAACATAGCACTTTGGAAACACATGCTGTCGAATTGCTGAATACTAATGGTAATTAATAATAACCCATCAGCTTGAATAGAAAACGGATTTGACAAGGTGGATAAAATTACCTAAACAGTACAATGCATTTACTGAATGAAGTGAGTTAGCACCCACACACTTGTGCTATTTGTAAAAGTGATATTCTTTATTCGACTTTGAAATCACACCTGGCATCCAAAGCCTGTTTCTCAAACACTAGGACCTTGAAAACTTTTCTTTTTTGATATACATGCTATATTGTCTTATTCATTAGGATAATTTTAAGTTATGGGCTCTTTTCCCAAAACAGTGAAGTAGAGAGAAAAAAATACTGATGTAAAATTACTGAGTGTTCAATTCATTCATTCGGTCCTTTAGAAAGAATGTGTTGCATGCCTGCTAAACATAAGGCACTCTGCCAGGTACTAAAGATACCAGGGTAAAAAATGACACAGTTGTGCCCTGAAATTGCTCACAGCTTAGTAGGGTAGCAGGCATCCACATAAATCATAGTCATAAGTGGTACGTGTGGTATGATAAAAATATGTATAGTCATCGCAGTTGTTGTTAACTGCCTTCAGCCCCTGACTCACATCAGTCCCATACACAACAGAATGAAATGTTGCTTGAGTCATCATGGGATTGGTTGCAGGTCAGACCTTTGTGATTCATAGAGATCTTCTGTTGTTGGTGGTGGGTGCCATCAAGTTGGTGGCAACTCATAGCGACCTTATGCACAGCAGAATGATCCTGGGCCAACCTCACTTTAGTCCATCGATGCTGCCACTTGGCCAATCCATCATGCTGGGGGTCTTCCTCTTTTTCTCTGACCCTCCACCTTACCAAACACGATATCCTTCTCCAG
>NW_006408542.1:7664918-7696165 GCF_000296735.1 Chrysochloris asiatica | reverse complement strand
CTTCTCTTCATTTTGAGTTATGCCCCATCAGCAAATGAAAGTCCCGCGGGCTTTTCTCCCATGGGCTTTAGTCATCACGGTCAACTCTACTTTGAGCAGGCAACTCTTCCACAGTTGTGTTTTGAGTGCCTTCCAACCTGGGGGGCTCATTTTCGGGCACTATATCTGACAGTGTTTCTCTGCTATTCATAAGGTTTTCAGTGACTAAATATTCAGAAGTAGTTTGTCACTCTTTCTTCCTAGTTTGTTTTTGTCTGAAAGTTCATCTGAAACCTGTCCACCATGGGTGACCCTGCTGGTATTTAAAATACCGGGGGCATAGCTTTCAGAATCACAGCAACTCACAAGCCACCACAGTATGACAAACTGACAGACAAGATCTTATTGGCTGGTATTTAGAAGTAAATTACCAGACCTTTCTTCCTAATCTATCTTAGTCTGAAAGTGTGGTGCATTGAGTTATTTAATGTCTCTTCTAGTCATAGTTATTGTAAACTCTTACCAAACAACAGTTTTTCCCTGATGGGTCTGGCTAAGAAAGGATGGGAGAAGATGCTGACAGTATTATATAAGTCATTCGCCGGTGTTTAATAGGGTTACCTGTGATTGTAAATACTTGGAAGCAGAAATGCGGGTTCTCACTACCATCAAAGGATTCACTCCACTCCTGGCTCTTTGATGGTAGAATCCTTTGGATTCCATAATCCCTGTACATTGAACATCCTCAACTTGAGGGCAAAAAGCTGTGTCACCAGAAGAGTGGCAAAGGAGCAGCAGCAGCAGAACCAAGAGCCCGAGCACAAGACAGAGTGCAGAGCAACTAAAACTGAGTGACTTTAGGGAGGAGACTTGCTGGCCGAGTGGGGTGCCTCTAGGCACTTAATTGGGGGAGCTAGGTTTGCTGACTCTAGAACCTTCAGGCTGAGACTTAGGGTAGACTTATAGTTGTGTCCTATGAGCATTTATCAGCAGCCCTAAAAGAGTGTTGTAATGTTGGTGCGGCTGAGAGAAGCCTAGCTGTGAGCATAGTTAAGCAAAGGCTGTCTTGACTGGAACAACTGTGCCTTGAGTGTTTCTGATCCTGAATTGTAACCTGATAACTTCCCTAATAACCCCCATAACTGTGAATATGGTATCTGAGTTCTGTGTGTATCACAATGGTTGGTGCCACGTTTTTTGCAGGAAGCTGTGCTGAAATCTATTTATCATTTTGGCAACGTGGAAGCCCTCATTACCACTGATGGGTGGTAGCTGTGTGTGAGGTACATTCGTAAGAATTTACCACTGAACCATCACTGCCCCCATTCTCTACAGTATCATTGTTATTGCGCAGTGCCATTGAGTCAGCTCCAACTCACAGTGACCCTCTGTACAACAGAATGAAATACTGCCCAAACCTGCACCAGCCTCACAATTGTTCTATTTGAGCACCTTCCTGAAGCCACTGTGTCACTCCATCTCATTGAGGGTTGTCCTCCTTTTCACTGACCCCTTTACCAGATTTTTAATACTTGTTGTTCTTCAGCACCATTGAGTTGGTTCAGACTCCTAGTGACCCTGTATAGGATTTCTGAGCTGCAGCTAATGGGTTTGAATGGCTGATATTGCAGTTAGCAGTTTAGTGCTTCTACTACAGTGCCACACCAGAAGTAAGTTCCACCTGTGAAAGGTCATAAAAGAATTCACAGAAGAGAAGAGATGACTTGGCCAAAATAAACTATATTTCTGGACTTCATTCATGCATTTTGCTCAGATCAAACATCAACACTCATAGAAGCAACAGTCAAGAAATCAAACCATGTATTGCATCAGGCAAGTCTGCTGCACAATCTCTTTAAAGTGTTGAAGAACAAAGATGTCAGTTTAAGGACTAAGGTATGCCTGACCCAAGCCATGGTATGTTCAATAACCTCATATGCATAGGAAAGTTGGACAACCAATAAATAAATATTGAATAATTCATGCATTTTCATTATGGTATTGCAGGAGAATATTGAAAGTACCATGGACTGCCAAAAGAACAAACAAATCTGTATTGGAAGAAGTACAAACAGAAGACTCCTTAGAAGCCAGAATGGCTAGACTTCATCTCTCATACTTTGGACATATGATCAGTAGGAACCAGTCTCTGGTGAAAGATATCATGCTTTGTAAAGTGGAGGGTCAGCAAAACAGTGGAAGAACCCCAGTGAGATGGACTGGCATGGCAACAGCAACAGGCTCATGCATAGCAACAATTGTGAGGTTGGCACAGGATCGGGCAGTGTTTCGTTCTGTTGTGCGTAGGGATCACTATGAGTCAGTACCAATTCAATGTCACCTAGCAACAACATCCAATAATAATTTTCTATACATTCTGTCATTAAGGGACTAATTTTTCTAGGTACAATAGAATTAGTTATTTCTGGCAATAATGACAGATAAGCTTGGGCACTGTGGCAATGACTCAACCAATATTCATGAGCCCGTTTAAACTGAGATTTGTGGTTTGTATTTTCTTCTACAGAACAATGCACAATTACAGTCCAGCATTTCTAGTTCTCAGATGGCTAATCAACAAACAAAATAAAGCACTGGTCTCAGCTCCTTTGGCTAACATTTTCCAGTCCAGTGCCTACTAAAGTTGCATGTACTAGAGTTTTGACTTCACCGTGTAGAACAGAGAAGCCTATGAGAACCAGAACTTGACAGGACTGCTTAGTTTTATCTGCATCTCACACATTTCCCGCCTTTAACAGACTGCACTTACCACTTTTCTCCTGTGAATGCCATTGAGTTGATTCCAACTCAGAAGGGCCCTGAATAGAGTTTCCAACATTGTAAACCTTTATGGGAGCAGATGTTGTTGTTGTTAAGTGCCTTCAAGTTGGTTCTGACACATAACAACTCTGTCTAGGGTTTCCAAGGAGCAGCTGATGGGTTTGAACCATGGACCTTGTGGTTAGCAGTCCAGTGCTGATCCTAGAGTATCACACCAGGACTCCATGGAGCACCTGGTGGCTTTAAACCACTGAACTTGCAGTTAGCAGCCCAATCCCTAACCCACAGTGCCACTGTTGATATATATAACACTAACCTCTCTCTGCTTGTTGTTGTTAAGTGCCATCAAGTCAGTTCCGACCCATAATGACCCTGTATAAAGGACAATATTTACATTTTCCTTCTCTGACAGCTTCTGCCTTATAAAGATTCTAGCTTTGGAAGAGCAGAAATCTGTCAGAGACAAAGAATACCCTGCCATTTATGTAGGTCCGGCTTGGTTTCTTTTAGTAATGCTTTATAGTTTTCTATTTACAAGTATTATTTTTAATAGACATTCAGATAAAGATAGAAAACAGTCAAAAACATGTAATTTGGTACACTTCTCACTAATTTTTAACTATTGTGAATCACATCAATCTAAACCTAATATCTCTATCTAATTATACTTATTTTATTCATCCTAAACACCTGTAATTATAGTAAAACTACCTTGAATCATATAAGTGGCTCTGACAGTATTACTTTGGAACTTAAGCATAACTTGATATCAAATGTCTTTTGTTTTTCCATTTGGATCAATACCTTCTCTTCAGTACTGTTATCATCATAATATGAACTATTGATCGTTGGTCAGTGTTGATAGGTGGAGAGATCATCTCCCACTGTTCCTTGTGTCTAGCTTTTTCCTGGCTCATTTTACATAGGCAGAAGAGAAGACAGAGAGAGAGAAAGAAACTCATAAACTTCTAATGTTCCCTGCATGATTAGCTTATCCTAACACAACAAAAAGAGCATTTTCTGTGTGTCTCTGTTTCTTTGCCTTTTCATGAAAATCTAGCTTATCTACTATTTACTAGAGTTGATACACCCTGCCTCAGATAATAAGTTACTGTCTTAGAATGGAGACCATATTCCCTTTCCAGGGATAAATCCAAGCTTATCAGAACATACTTCTAAAAGCCTCTTTCATAATAGTTCATAAACAGAACAGAACTCTAGATAGTGGTATCACCCTCAAGGACAGGTATCCAATGCCGATTGCAAGGGAGCCGTGACACACACACACACACACACACAAACATAGGCCCCATTTTCACCAGCCTGATGTTAAAAATGACCTTTTTTTTTTTTTCCCTTACTTGGGATTTTTCTATAAATGAGATGTCATCAAATAGATTGGATTCTTTATACTTTAATCTGTTTAACACTCTTCAGAAGGTGCTAAAAGAATTAGGTACATTATTCATTCAACTACAGAAATTTTCCAATTATCTTGATGGGGAGGTGGTAGGAGATTAGCAGAATACCTGTTTGGAATTGGTATCCCAGAACCCACTGAACTGTGTATCAGAATCCAACTGGCACACAACCTTCTATGGGAATGCTGATGGATGGTGCTTGGTAAAATTAAAAGCCTTGGAAAATTACAAGCCCTCGGGCCAGAACAATACAACTGAGTGATGGCTCCTTCTAGGAGTGAGAGCTTTTTCTTGCTTTGATCCTGAGGGTAAAGGGGAAATCGAACCAACTCTGCAACAGTGATTAATTACCTGTCCTGCTTTTCCGGAGCCCCGTTCTTGAATGGTAAATGAAGGGTCTCTCAAAGTGAGTACTGGCAGGGAAAGAAAACAGAGAAAAAGTGAAAACCAGCTTCCTAAATTTTTCGAGCATTATAAAACAGGAGGAAATTTCCAGAAGCAATGGGAGAGATCATCCCTCCCCCAGATCTCCCTGAGACACGTTTTCTTCCTTCCTGACTCATCGGGTTTCTTTAGGAAAACCTGGTGAGAAGGGATTATAAGCAGAGAAGGGAGCCAGGTTTTTCTGGCAACGTGGGACAGTCTGATTTCAGATTCTGCAAATCTTCAAGAACAGACTCGCTGTGCTCATGTTCTAGGCTGGAGTCCAGCGGCAGTTCGGCCACAGATGAAGCGGATCAGATGGTTGGCACTGTCAGCCAGAGACCTGAAGACTTTCCTGTGGCTGCACCTCTCCGGAAGTTTGAAGATGCAGGGACACGTTTGCCTTGGGAAATGTGCAAATGTCACCAGCCTGGGAGTGGCAGATGCCAAGAGGCATCTGAGAACAGTTCTCCATCTGGTAATGGGTTAGGCTTCCTGGGACACAGATTAGAATAGTTTGAAACAAAGTGACGGAAGCACCGGCTTGGCTTTTCACATATTGTTATGGTCTCTGGGTCATTTCCTGCCTTTGGAATTGATTTCCTTTCCAGGCTCAAAGAAGCCCACGGAATGAGGAGAAGGAGACGGGTTTGTCTGTGCCTCAGGCCCAGTGGATGGCAGGGTTCTGCTTCTGTGAGGGTGACCCTCTGAGTAGCTGCATTCGCCACACTGAGTCCGCTGCTGGGAAGCCTTCGGAACAGTACAATAAATTAGGGAAGGGAGACATCTCCAGTTGAGTCAGATGAATCCTCTTGTTCCTAGAAAACAGAAAGAGAAAGAACAGTTTGGGAAGGGCAAAAGTGATATTTGACCAAGAAGAGCCTTCTACTAACGGCCCCCTATATGGGGATTCAGACCTGCTCAAAAACACCACCACTCCCCTTGTGGGTTAATGCGCTGGACTGCGAAGTCGGTTTGAACTGCAAGATTGGTAGTTCAAGCTCACCAGCTGCTCCTTGGAGACCCTATGTAGGGTCGCTATGGGTAGGAACCTACTCAAAGGCACTTAACAACAACAACAACAACAACGCTTGAGTCAGTTCTGACTCATGGCAACCCTATTGAACAGAATAGAATAGCTTTCTGAGCAGATTGCCTCTTTCCTTCAGAGCATATGATTGGTTCAAACTGCACCACCAGGCCTCTCTAAAAAAGGAGGCTGTACCCATAAAGCCTTGTGGGGGCAGATATACTCTATTACATGTGGTCCCTTTGACTCATAAACTGACTTTATGGCACCTGAAAGCAACAACATTAATGAATATCTTAGGTGATTTTTTTTAAAATAAGGATTATTTTACTGAATAAATAAATTGGGAAGTTTAATGTTTCTTGCTTTGTTTTTAAATTTTTTTATTGAACAAAAATTCTTTGAATGTAAAAAAAAAAAAAAAAAAAAGGCTATATCCAGTTTCTCACAACACCTTCCCGGCTTCCTAGAGACAGCCAGCAGGTAATTAGGTACCAGATAATGATATTTGCTATGCAACAATAGGCTGTGTTTTATTTTAATGGCATTATTTCCTACTTTGCCTTAAAAAAGGGGGGTGGGAGAGTAAGATTTCAGGTAGCAACCACTGCCTTTCTGACAGCATTTTTATGCCCATTCTGGGCACTTTGAAGTTGATATGAATTCTTACTGCAAATTCTTTCAGTAGTCCCAGGCATACCTGGAACACACAGTGGTTCTACAGTGTAGCAACCCCCAGGGGCCAAGCCCTCTTGTTCCAGAGCTGGACACACCTGTAAAAGCATAAACCTGAAGTGGCTACCCTAGCCACTTTGTCTAAATCTGAAGAGGTTTGTGTTGAGATTGAATTGTGTCCCCTAAATCTGTATGTTGGAATTCTTTCTATAGATGTAAATATAAACATATTTGGAAGTAGGGGGTTTGTTTGGTTAAGGAGGTCTTATCAGTGTAAGGCAGGTCCTAAACCTAATCACAGCTGAGTTAATAAGAAGCAGCATAGACTCAGATTAGCAAACTCAGATGGGGGGAGATAGATGCACACTATGTGGTTTGTCAAAGAAACAATAAATGTTGGAAGAGACAAGAATTTCCCCCGTCCCCAGAACCCAGAGAGAGGGTCTCCCCTAGAGCCAGTACCCTGAATTCAGACGTCTAACCTTCTAAAGCATGAGAAAATACATTTCTAGTTTTTCAAGCCCCCCACTTGTGGTATTTCTGTTATGGCAGTACTAAGAAACTCAGACTCTTTGTCTCTGTAAAGAGTGATGCACTATTACATGTTCTTTCTGCAAAACCAATTCATACAGTCCTTGTTGCAAAGGACCAGGGCCTTTACATATTCAGAGCTCTTTAGACTGACAGCTTTCCAGGAAAGGGTCATCTTTACCCACAAGTCAGTGTAAATACAGCTTCTTCTTGTTGTATGCCATCGAGTCACTGCAACTCATGGAGACCCTGTATGGGGGTTTCCAAGAGCAGCTTGTAAGCTTGAACCACCGACTTTGCAATTACCAGTCCAGTGTTTATCCTACAGTGCCACACCAGGGCATCAAGTGCTGCAGTCAATACAAAGGATGTTGCAACTGGTGACCAGTTTTTCATCTGCAGCCAGCCCATCCCCAGAAACTCAAAAACCAAAACTTCCCCTCAGTCAGTTTACACAGTCTTTGCTAGAGTCTACAGAATGCTAAAGGCTGTTCAGGGCTGGCAATGCAGTACTGCTGCCTTACGAGGAGGCTAGGTTATCACTGTGGCTCAGGAGGGAATGCATCTGGCCTTTCCCAATAGCAACAACTTGCCAGGTTTTCACAGAAATGGTCTCCTGTGACCTTCCCAACAACTGTTCCAAACAACCCTTAGGGCTTGCTCTCTGGGATATAAGTAGGTTGCTAGGGATGAGTTGGCTCTACAAATTAGCAGTGTCAGGGACACCTATAGAGTATGATTTTTGAAACAAGAAATCTACTCAATGGTCCCAAATTTCCCCCACTAAAGAGTACTCTGGAAGATTATATCTTTATGTTTTTTAGTATAAATGTAATCTAGGCCTTATAATTTGGCAGAGCATTGGTTTTAAACTACAGAGAGTCTGCTTCTACAGTCTGACTGAAGACTAGGAATCTGCATTTTTATCAAGCCACCTTCTGATGCTGGTACAGGTGATCTATGGAACATAGTGTTGTGAGGAATTGAGATTCTTTGTTACATTTGTTGTTGTTGTTGTTAAGTGCCGTCGAGTCGGTTCTGACCCATAGCGACCCTTAGCATGGATTAACTGGAAATAGGAAGTCCTGGTGTGGCATTGTAGGATAAGCACTCAACCACAAGGTCAGTGGATCAAATCCACCAGCCATCCCTTGGAACTTCACGGCACTTCACAACAACAACAACTGGAAATAAAGGAGAACATTGCACCTGGATTCCAGACCAAACTTCAGCATTCCCCAATTGTGTAACTTTGAACAAGATACTTTCATTCTTCCAGACTGAAGGTCCCAAGACTATGTTCTCCTCAAAACATTTAGCTGTCCTTTGGGTTCTAATCATGGCCCAAAAGCCTACAGAGTATAGGTTCTGGTCCAAAGAGTCTAAGGGGCCAGAACTCCCCTGGTGTGTCCTAAACATTCACTGTACTTCTGCAGATATGCAGACTCCCAGAAACCAAAGGACACTCTTGCCTCGGTCTGTAGACCTGGAGCCCAAGGCTTTATGGTACAACAACCACAAGAATAAGAACATCCTTCCTTTCTTTGTCCACAGACCTTTCCAAGTGGGATAAAAGGAAAGGAAGAGAATGAAATTTATTTTGTGCTTTATATATACACTACTTTTTAATTCTCAATACAACTTGTTGTTGTTGTTGTTAGATGTCTTCAAGTTGGCTCTGACTCATAGCAACCCTATGCACAAGAGAATGAAACACTGCCCAGTCTTGAGTCCGCCTCATAATTGTTACGTGTCAGCCCATTGTTGCACTCACTGTGTCAATCTGTCTGTTGGAGGTCTTCCTCTTCTTTGCTGACTCTCTCCTTTACCAAGTGTGATGTTCTTTTCCAGAGACTAGTTCCTTCTGATAACATATCCAAAGTTTGTAAGAGGAAGTCTCTACATCCTTACTGCTAAGGAACATTCTGGCTGTGCTTTTTCCAAAACAGATTTGTTTGTTCTTCTGGCAGTCCATAGTACCTTCAATATTCTTTACCAACACCATAATTCAAATGCATAAATCCTTTATAGTCTTCCTTATTCATTGCCCAGTTATCACATGCACATAAAGCAATTTTAAATACCATGGGTTGGGTCAGTCACACCTTAGTCCTCAAACTGATATCATTATAAGACTTTTTAAAAGACTTTTGTAAGTCTTTTGCAGTAGATTTGACCAATGAAAAACATCATTTCATTTCTTGACTACTGCTTCCATGGACATTGATTGTGATTGTAGATAAAATGAAACCTTTGACAACTTCAACCTTTCCTCCATTTATCATGATGTTATTTATTGGTCCATTCTTCAGAATTTTTGTTTTCTTCACATTGAATTGTAATCCATACTGAAAGCTCTATTCTTTGATCTTCATCAAGTGCTTTAAGTCCTCTTCACTCTCATTAAGTAAGGTTGTGTTATCTGCATATCTCAAGTTGCTAATGAATCTTTCTCTAATCCTGATGCCACTTCTTCTTCATATAGTCCAGCTTCTCAGTAAGTATAGTAAAAGGATACAATCCTGACGCATACCTCTCCTGATTTGAAACCATGCAGTATCCCTTTGTTCTGTTACAGCAACTGCCTGTTGTTCTATGTACAGGTTCTCCATTACCACAATTAAGTGCTCTGGAATTCCCACTGTTTGTAATGTTATCCATAGTTTGTTATGCCTTTGTGCAAAAATGATGACTCCAAGCCATCCCACCAATGGCATTTTCTACTTCTCTTCTGGGTTTGAGAATTCATTGCAATGGCCACAGAGAACTCAAACAATATACAGTTGTGGGGTTTATTAGGGAAGTAAACAAGTTAAAATGTAGGGTCATAAAATGCTTAGGACACAGTTCTTCCAATTAGGACAGCCTGTCCTCAGCTGTACACACAAGCAAGCCCCTCTCTGCCGCACCAACATTACAACTCTCTTTTTTTTTTTTTTTTCATTCTCACAGTTGTGTGGTTTATTAGGGAACTCAACAGGCTACCCTGCAGGACTAGAAAGTTCAGGATACAGTTTCTTTGAACTTGACAGACTTGACAACCTCTTCTCAGCCATGCCCACAGGCAGCTCTCTCTCTGTACAGACCATGTTGCAAAGAGCTTTAAGGGCTGCTAATAAATGCTCACAGGGCACACACTCCTCCTGAAACCTCAGCTTGAAGGCAATAGACTCTAGCTAGGTAGATCAGCAAACCTTGTTTTTGTTAGGTGCCACAGACTCAGTTCCGACTCATAGCAACCCTATACACAACAGAACAAAATGTTTACCAGTCCTGCGCCATCCTCACAATTGTTGTTACACTTGAGTCCATTGCTACTGCCACTGTAACAATATATCTCCTTGGGGGTCTTCCTCCTTTATGGTGACCCTCCATTTTACCAACCACGATGCCTCTCTGCAGGGACTGGTTTCTCCTGATAATATGCCCAAGTATAAGAGACAAAGTCTCACCATCTTCTAGAGAGCATTCTTCTTTCAACACAAGTTTATTTGTCCTTCTAACAGTCAGTGACACTTTCAGTTTCTTCTTCAACACCTCAACTCAAGTGCATCAATTCTTCTATAATCTTTATTCATTGCCCAACTTTCACATATGTTTGAGGATATTGAAAATACCATGGCTTGGATCAGGCACACCTTAGTCCTCAAAATGACATCTTTGCTCCACAACACTTTCATAGGTCTTGTGCAGCAGATTTGCATAATGCAATATGTCGTTTGATTTCTTGACTGCTTCTTCCATGAGTATTCATAGTGGATCCAAGAAAAATGAAATCCTTGACACCTGCATTCTTTTCTCCAGGTATCTTGATGTTATTTATGGATCCAGTGAAGAGGAATTTTGTTTTCTTTACATTGAGCTGCCACCCATACTGAAGGCTGTGGTCTTTGATCTTCATCAGTAAGTATTTTGAGTCCTTTTTGCTTTTAGCAAGCAAGGTTGTATCATCTGCGTATCACATTTTAGAGGGTTCAGAGGAATCTGGCAGCTGTACTATTTGAATTTCTGGGAGCGCCCGGTTGATGTACTACTACAACAATTTTTAATTTTTCTTTAGCTAAATTTTACTTGTATGTGATATTTCTATGATTTCCACATTTCGTCGGGTCACCATTCTTTGGAATAGACACAAATCTAAATCTCTTCCAGTAAGTTGGCCAGTAGCTGTCTTCTAAATTCCTTGGCATAGATCAGTGAGGCTTCCAGTGCTGCATCAGTTTGTTGAAAGATTTCAATTGGTATTCCATCAATTCCTGGAAGCTTGTTTTTTCTAAGGCCTTCAGTGCAGCTTGGACGTCTTCCTTCAATACCATTGGTTCTAGTTTTCATGAAGCTCCTGAAATAGTTAAATGTCAACAAATTCTTTTTGGTACAGTGACTGTGTATTCCTTCTATCTTCTTTTGATGCTTCCTGCATCGTGCAATATTTTGCTCATACAGTCCTTCAGTGTTGCAACCAGAGGCTTGAATTTTTTCTTCAGTTCTTTTAGTTTGAGAAATACTGAGCATGTTCTTCTCTTTTGGTTTTCTAACTCCAGGACTTTGTACATTTCATAGTAATACTTTACTTTTTCTTCTTGAGTTACCCTTTGAAATTTTCTGTTCAGCTCTTTTACTTCATCATTTCTTCCATTGGTTTTAGTTACTCTGTGTTGAAAGAGCTAGTGTCAGAGTCTCTTCTGACATGCACTTTGGTCTTTTCTGTCTTTTTAGTGACCTTTTGCTTTCTTCATATTGTTGATGTTATCCCACAACTCCTCTGGTCTCTGATCTTTAGTGTTCACTGCATCAAATCTGTTCTTGAGATAGTCTCTAAATTCAGTTGGGATATGTTCAAGGTCATATTTTGACTCTCATGGACTTGTTTTAATTTTCTTCAGCTTAAATCTAAAGTCGCATATGAGTAATTGATAGTCTGTTCCATTGTCAGCACCTGGCCTTGTTTTGGCTAATGATATTGAGTCTCTTTTCACATATGCAGTTAATTTGATTCCTGTGTATTCCATCTAATGAATTCTATGAGTATAGTTGTTGTTTATGCTGTTGAAAAAAAAAGTATTTACAATAAAGAAGTCATTTGTCTTGCAAAATTCTATCATTGGATCTCCAGTATCATTTCTATCACCAAGACCATATTTTCCAACTACTGATCCCTCCTCCTAGTTTCAAACATTTGCATTTGAATCACCAATAATTAGCAATGCATCTTGATTGCATATATATGATCAATTTCAAACTAAAGAGGTTGGTAGAATTACTCAATTTCTTCTTCATTGACTTTGGTGGTTACTGTGTAAACCTGAATAATAGTTGTATTAACTGGTTTTCCTTGTAGGTATATAGATATTATCATATCACAAACAGCATTACATTTCAAGATAAACCTTGAAATTTTTTTATATAATGAATATGACCCCATTTCTCTGCAATCTAACATTCCTTGAATAGTAAACCATATGAATGATTCACAATGGCTAATAGTTGTCCATTTCAGCTCACTAATGCCTAGGATATTGATCTTTATTCATTCCATTTGATTTTTTATAACTTCCAGTTTTCTTAGGTTCATACTTTGTAGATTCCATGATCCGATTATTAATGGATGCATGCAGCTGTTTCTTCTCATTTTAAGTTGTGCTCCATGAGCAACTGAAGGTCTCAAAAGCTTTGCTCAGGTCCATGTCATTAAGGTCTTCTGTGGTTTGAGGAGTCAGCACTTCATCAGTCAAACTGGAGGGGCTCATCTTCAGGCACTATATTAGATACTATTTCACTACTATTCATAAATCTCCAGGGGCTAATCCTGCTGAAGCTGAAGTGAACTACCTATTCCTTCTTCCTGGTCTGTTCTTACTCTGGAAGCTCCATTTAAACTTGTTCCCTATAGTTGATCCTCTTGGAATTTGAAACACCAATGGCACAGCTTTCAGCATCACCACAACATGCAAACCACCCTAGTACAACAAACGAACAGATGTGTGGAGTAACTAAACTGAGTATCTTTATTCCAATTTTAAAGTTGAAAAAACTGAGGATTAAAAAAGTTGAGTAACTTGTCTAAGTTCCCAAGGTTGCATGGCTGTTGTGAGCTGAAATTTGAACCCATGACTATCAGGATCCAAATCCCACATTCTTTCCACAAAACCAATCATAACAAGATGTTCTTTCTGAAATCATTTTGAATACCTAGACATTTGAGACCCTGAAAATACTCACTTCTCCCTTACCTTCATCCCACACCAGTCACCCACTCCATTTCTGAATGTCACTTCATGTTTGATCTTTATTCCATCTCTAACCTCGAGTCAAGGAGCCCTGGTAGCATAGTGGGTTATGAGTTGGGCTGGTAACTGCAAGTTAACAGTTCAAATCTACCAGCTGTTCCATGGAAGAAACACAAGACTTCTTGCTCACATAAAATATTCACAGCATCAGAAACCCTATAGAGGTTTGCTACAAGTCAAAACCAACTCCATGATACACAACCATCACCACCAACCTCCAACCAATCCCTCAATTGCACTCATTTCTTATCTCAACAACTTCTTGTCCCCCCGGAATAAAACATTATGTTGCCACCTCTCCTGGACCCCGGAAAACTTTTCTGGGCCATAACTACTCCCAACATGGACATCAACATCAATGGGTCCTAGAGGACTCAGAGTCCCCTAAGGTTTCCAATGCTTTGAGAGTCTTCAAATGTTTAGCAGGCATTTGTATCTTAACCAATGTTGAACCAGGGCTTCCAAATGGGTTCATTCTACTTTGACTCCCGCTGAGAATTTGCATTTTCACCTGAGGTATACTGAATCAGATCAGTGTTCTACATTCTACATAAGAATTACCTAGGAATGAGTAAGAATTACCTGGGGAGCTTGATAAAAATATAGATTCCAATTTAGTATATCTGGGGTGAAAGTGCAATTTCTAAAGAGTGGGTTAAAACTGAATGAACTGGGTTGAAGCCCTATCCACTGAGTCCTTTCTAAACACCTGTCCGAGATACAGGAAACCCAGGGCCAGTGCTCTTTTATTATAAGATACCCCATCAAATATCACCTTCCCCAAAATAGAGATTGTTCTAGAATGCTGGTCACCCTCTAGTGGGAGAAATGGAGAGAGGACAGATCATTTTGATGCTTCTCAGTAATCCATCCACCCCCAACTTCCTGTCCCTTAGGCTGCCTTCCGCTGCCAGCCCTTTCACTATTCTTTTTGAAATGATTCATTCTTCCCACAATGATTGGGCCTTTTGCCCTAAAAGTCCTCCCTGTCTTTATAGTCATAATGAACTAAAATTAAACAGAAGACAACTTAGAGGAACAGCAGGAAAAATGTACTATTGTTAGCATTTGAAACCCTGAAATAGCCTTATAAGTCAAACTGAGTAAGTTCACCCTGGATAGAACAATAGAGAATGTCTTTGTAGATATTTTAGGAAGTAAGAAAGATGAAAGAAAGGCCACTTCCCTGATATCAAGATATATGTTAATGCTCACATCTAACTAGCACCCTAAGAATGATTTCAAGATTTACATTAAGTGCCTGTGCTATCTCTTACCCTTTTGGAAGGCAAGGGAACCCTCAACATTTACTCATTTTGGAATTCACAGATGAAGCCCTGTCCCAGCCAAGGGGTATCCCATCCATAGACTGAGTTCTGCCTACCACCGAGGGGCATTCTGAGTAAAAAATTGTGTACTATCACCCCCCCCTTGGGGCCACTTCTAAAGGTACCCCATGACAGGGGATGAGAGGCATTATATTGTAACTAATAAACCATTTCCTATATGCTTGCAACATACTAGGCTCTGGGAGACCTGATCTTATGTATATTTAAGATCTCCTAACATCTAGTTTAGTCAATTGTCCAAATAAGGTCCTCATAAAAGACAGGGAGAACAAACATGTGTGAATGTCCATCACACTAAGAATTCTCAGTCCTATTATTTTAGTTAAATATTTGATGATTCATTCACTGCATAAAGACTCGTTTTAGATTAAAGCAGGAGTCAGCAGATCTTGACTTGTGAGCTCAATATCTTTTTTTGTAAATAAAGTTTTACTGGCACACAGTTATTCCCATTTATTTAAATAGTAATAGCCTATGGCCCCTTTTCCACTTACAACAGCAGAGTTAAGTAGTTATGACAATATGTTCACAAAATCTAAAAAAATTTCCTAAGTAACCAACACAGAAGTTGATCTAAGAAGCTTGTCATCTGGCTGCAGAAATCAGGCTGCCCCTTCAGTTCATTTTTTAGATTATTTAAAGAAAGGATAGCCTTAACAAGGACTAGACCTCTTAAGGAAATTCTAAATCTGAACATTTTACAATGATTTTAGAGCTTAGATGTTAAAGGCTCATTCCTAGATGAGAATGGCAAACATGTACATATCATAGAAGGCATTTCTCTCTTTTCCCAGGACCATTTTAGTCATGGCTATTCAAGATTAATCCTCTTTCATGATGGATTTAGATATAGTCTGTATCTAAAGTAATTATTACTGCCTATCAAGCAACAACTTACTACTTCTCATAGGTCTGTGGGCCGGCTAGTGGCTTCTCTACTATGTTTTCCTGGATCACTCATGATGGTTCATTCAGTGGAAGAATGGATTGGACAGTTCAACATGGCCTCACTCATGAGTCTGACAGTCCATGCTGGCCTCTCATCCCCCAGTAGGCTAAGCTGGTTTCCTTACATAGTAGTCTCAGGACCATGTTCCAAGAAGGCAAAGGAAGAAAGTCAAAGTCCCTCAAGACCTAGGTACTGGAACACCTATGATATCATTTTAACCAGATTAAATTAAGCAACTAAATCTCAAGCCAGTCAGATTTAAGGAGTGGGAAAATAGGTTCTACCTCTTGACATGAGGAACATATTTCCAGTCTTCCCAAAATAGGGCTCTTTGATGAAAATGTACATGTGAATTGGGATGCAATGGTCATCTCTTCCCTAATATGTTCCTTCCAACTCATAGCAAGCCAATATAGGTTTTCAAGACTAAATCTTCTATGGAAGTAGACAGCCTCATCTTTCTCTTGTGGAGCAGCTGATGAGTTTGAACTGCCAACTTTGCAGTTAGCAGTTCAACATCTAGCCCACATAATGCCCAGGGATCCTTAATTATATATCTATATATTAAGGATGTATATATAAATACCTTACTTTGCACCATGAAGATAAGCCAAAAAGTACTGCTACAAAATTATAGAAGCCTTTGTTAAACAACAATATCAAAATATGAAGCTATTGTTTTTTGACGGATCTCCCCATGTAGGTCTATACATTTCTGAAGGCAGCGATTTCACAGCTTTCATCTTTCCTTGAATTATTTTACATGATTCTATTTACACCATGTCAAAACTACCGAGACTTAAATCATTTTCCTTTTCAATGTTCTTTGATTTGGGGGGCTAAAAAGTCTGAAAGTGCAAGATCAGGACCATAGGGCAAATAGGGAAAGGTTTCCCAATGAAATTTCCTAATCTCAAAGAATGAGTAGGTGTATTGCCATAATGGAAAAAAAATTCTCAGCTCAACATACCTGACCTTTTTCTCAACAATGCAGGTTTCAATTTTCTTAAAACTTGTTTATAATGAGGCCTCATTATTGCCTTGTGTCCTTTGAGAAAAATCTATCAAGATCCCCCACAAAAAAAAAAAAAAAAAAATCACCAAATTCAAGACAGAGCTGGCCTCTTTGCCTTGAATTTAACCTACCCAGCAGATCCCCAAAGCCACTGTTTTGATTGCATTTTTTTTAACGCACCCTAACAACATAAGTGTATTCCTGAGAGAACTTGTCTGCAGCCATCCACTGATCACAAAGACATGCTTATACATGTTTTGTTTGGAATAAACCTCTGTATACATAAACTAGAATCCTAGTAGCAATATTTCTATTTACTGTTGCTGTGGGTTAATGCATTGGATTGCAAAGTCACTTTGAACCACATGATTGGTTGTTCAAACACACCAGCTGCTCCTCAGAAACTCTATACAGTCCACTATGAGTCAGAACAGACTCAACAACACTTAACAACAACAATATACAAAGGGAGGAATCCTGGTGTGGTGTTGCAGATTAATGTACTGGATTACAAGGTTGGTTTGAACTACACAAGGTCAGTGATTCAAACCCACCAGTCACTTCTTGGAAACCTTAGACAGGCTCGCTATGAGTCGGAACCAACTAGACAGCACTTAACAGTATACAAAGGGACTACAAAAAGTTAATGGAATTAAAAGATAATGGGGAGAACAAACAAGATGACAGATCGGGTAGAAGTGCAGTAAGGAGATCTGTCAGCAACAATATAGAATATTGCACCAAGCAGACTCAAGGGATGGTGTCAGAACTCTGAACTACATATAAAGGAATATTTAGAAGGTTGGAAGGCTTCCAGCTAGGGGAATACGTAGCAGAAGTAAGAAATCCAATGCTTTCTAATCCAAGATGCACAGCTGCTCCCAGAGCCACCATCTTTGGCGAGACTGAGCGGGAGAAGGATCAGAGGAGCCAAGGACTCCTGACAGAACTACAGAGATAAAGGTGTGGACACTCTTTTTTTTTTTGTATTTGTTCATTGTTCTCTCCCTGTCTGCTCACCTCCATTCAGGTGATGAGTTGGGGTGCCATAGCAAGGGGATACCCCACCCCCACTCACAGAGGCTTCTACTACACATGAGCACAGATCTTCTTGAAATTTAAAGTGACAGTTTACACTTTAAATTTAAAACCAAATGGCAGTGCAAAACGGCCACAGCCAGCCCTGTTTATCACTAGGAAAAAGGCCTGAACGGGGATTGTGCAGCGGGACAGGCAGACTAAAAAGGAAATAGGCTGAAAATTAAATCCTGAGATACATCACAATGACCAACAGTAACATCTTGAAATTTCTCAGGAAGAAGAGTGAAAGTGGAAGCCCATCTCCTGATCACATCTACCTGGAGGCAATCAGAAAGCATAAAAAATACAAAAATACGCACGTATCTAAGTATTAAGGCCACAAATAACTCCTAAGTATTCCCAAAAAACATAAATAGATGACCATATCAGCACAAGTCCAGAAATGAGATAGAGTGACTGAGGCAAATGAGCTGGAAGTAGACCTACACTCCATACTGGAAGATGGGCAGGCTTTGGAAATGCCCGAGAAGGAATTCAGAAAAATGATTATAAAATATACCAAAGCACTATACAGTGGAGTTGAGAAAAATAAGGGAGATGTCAGGAAAGCACTACAGTAACAATCAAATAAAATAGATACAGCATTGGAAACAATTCACAACCTACAGGAAGAGGTCCAAATGATTAATAATAGAATATCAGAAATGGACGATACATTTAAAGGGCAAAGGAGTAGAATTGAAGAGATAGAAGCCAGAACCACTGAGCTAAAAGATAAATCTTTCAACACTACTAATATAGAAGAGCAAGCACAAAAGAGGATTAAAAAATCTGAAGAAGGCCTAAGATTCATGTTGGACAACATGAAGAAGAATAACTTAAGAATTATCGGCATTCTGGAACACAAGTCCACAAAGGAGTTAATTGAAGAGCTTCTGGAGAAAACTTCCCTAATATCCTGAAAAGCAAAAAGCTAAACATTCGAGAAGTTCAACAAACCCCAGGAAGGATAGACCATAAAAGAAAATCACTAAGACATATAATAATCAAGCTCTCCAAATTCAAAGATAAGGACAGAATCCTGAAAGCAGCTAGGGAAAAGAAAAGTGTAACATACAAAGGCAAGAAAATCAGATTAAACTAGCATCTCTCAACAGAAACCATGCAGGCAAAAAGGCAATGGGGAGACGTATTTAAAACCTTAAAAGGCAAAAACTGCCAACCAAGAATCCTCTACCCAGCAAAGCTGTCAATCAAATATGATGGTGTAGTCAAAACATTCCAAGATAAACAGGAGCTAAGGGATTTTACCAAAGCCAACACCTACTATGAAAAACATCCTAAAAGAAGTTCTGTGGACTGAGAACCAACAAGAACAGACAAAAACTAGAGAATGATGTATGTGGCAGCACACCCTGAACTCAATCGACAAATGGAAGCGTCAAGAACAGAATAAAATTATAAGAACAGAGGATCTGGGAGGTCAGTCTATGATCAAAACAATTACAATGTGAAAGAAGATAAACACAGAGGAACAGAGATCCAGGTGACGAGACGGTCAAGTAAATTACAGGATAAAATGTTGTTGTTGTTGTTATGTGCCGTGGAGTCGGTTCAGACTCATAGCGACCCTGTACAGGGTTTCCAAGGCTGTAAATCTTTACAGGAGCAGAATGCCTCATCTTTCTCCTGCGGAACAGCGGGTACTTTCAAACTGATGACCCTGAGCTTAGCAGCCCGATTCGTAACCACTAGGCTACCAGAGCTCCTTACAGGATAAAATAGATGGTCTTAAATGGAGGTAAGAATTAATGGAATATAAGGTAACCCCAACAGTGGAGTTGAGGTGGGGAGTTTCTTTCAGGTGTTGGAGAGGGCAAATACAAGAAGGAGAAGGAGGTGGAAGAACAGGATAAATAGGGGAACACTGAAACAGGTTTTCATGGCCTAAATGGGACAGAGGTAAATAGTGATGCATTCTCAACCTTGGAACAACAGGGCTTTGTGATACAGGGATCTAGGCTTAGTTTGAAGAGGGGAAATAATACTAAATGCTCAACTGTCTTATGAATATTGGTTTCCTTTGCTTACTATTACTATATATATTATTTGATATATTACTATATCAAGTAAAATAGACAGTTGAGTGGGATAGAAAGGAATGTTGGGAAACATGATTACAGAAAACTTATAAGCCTGTCTTCAGCCTATAACTGATTGGAATACCTAAAAGGGGTTCTAGAACTTTCCCAGTGAAATAGGCCTCTTGCAAAGCCTTTGCAGAGTATAGGACCTTAGGTGGAATCCTGAGTCCCATCCAGAACCTTATGAGGTGGGACATTGCCACTAGAAAAGACAAGCAGACCTCCTGGAACAGCTAGAAAAACAGAAGATGTATCTTCAAAGAAAGGTCATCAGGAAAAAAACAAAACAAAAATGTCAGCATGACTGGCTACTACAAGAATAAGCAAACTGTTCACCAGGAAGCCATCAAGGCAAGCAATCAAGTTCCTTAAGGACAAACTCCCCTCTAAGACTGAAACTCAAAGGGAATACATGAACAGGCATGTAAGCTTGCTGGCGACTGTCACATTGGTCTACTGGTGAGTGAAATGGGGAGAAAGGCAGCAATGAAGAAATGGACTGAGTTCAACCACAGTCCATTGACTCCTGTTGACCTGGAGATGAGAGAAAGAAGGGCTGGATGGTCCAAAGTGTGGTAAAACCTAGGGACACCTGAGCCCAAGGACAAGGACATAGCCACAGAAGGCTACAGCTGAGAGTGAAGCATCCAGCTGATATGAAGTGAGGGGAGATGCACAAGAACACCCAAACTTGCAGACAGTACCCATTTGACCTAGCCTTGATGGCTCGATAATTAGTACTTGACTAGAGGAAAATCAAAAAGGAAGAAGAGCACAAGCAGAATGTGGAACCTTATCCAGAGAAGCAAGGACACCAGAGACAGAGGCAGAAATGGGGACGAGAGAGGGAATGGCTGAAGACTCTAGATTCATGGGAAGAAAGGGACTAAGAGCCAGTGGCCAGGAGGCAGACTTGCAGAATGTGCCCTTTGGAGGTGCAAATTATGATTTATGCCTGAGTGTTTTTGTTTGTTTAAAAAAAAAAAACAGGTAAATGGATAGAGAGAAATACTGTTGGCTGATGGTACATGGAGGAGATTATAATCATTGTAATGAAACAAGGTGTATGACTTGTTGAATGTAAAACTGAGGATATGTCCTGTAAACTTTTACTCAATCCACAATAAAACCTTAAAAAAATAAAAAAGATAATGGAAAATTTTCACAAACTTTTGGACTTACATTCACATATCTATACAAAGAAGGTTCTGGGATGGTGCTGTAAGATAAACATTGGAATGCTAACCACAAAGTCAGTAATTCAAACCCACTAGTGGCTCCTTGGAAACCATATACAGGGTCACTATGGAGTTGGAACTAACTTGATGGCACTTAATAACAACTATATATATATATATAAGGAGCTCTGGTAGCGTAGTGGTTACGAATCGGGCTGCGAACCTTAAGGTCAGTGGTTCGAAACTACCAGCCGCTCCGCGGGAGAAAGATGAGGCTTTCTACTCCCGTAAGGATTTACACCCTCGGAAACCCTGTACAGGGTCGCTATGGGTCGGCTCCGACTCGATGGCACTTAACAACAACAACATATATATATATATATATATATAGAGAGAGAGAGAGAGAGAGAGAGAGAGAGAGAGCCCTCACAACACAATGGTTAAGTACTTAGCTGCTAACCAAAATATTGGAGGTTTGAACCCCTAAGCAGCTTTGTAAGAGAGAAAACCTGGCTATCTGCTTCTACAAAGATTATAACCTAGGGAATCTTATGGAAAAGTTCTGTTGTTATATAGTGTTGCTACAAGTTGGAATCAACTAGACAGCACACAACAGTATAGACAGGAAGGTAGGCAGGTGGGGAGACAGGCAGGGAGACAGACAGATAAAGTAGACAGATACGACAATGGGATGGCATCTTTCTCTCTGGTGCTCATCCTAGGCTATGGTAAAATGACATTAGCGTAACACCCACCTCCGTAGATGACTTTGGTTGCTATGATCTTAATCATTCCGGATTTGAGTCATCAACTCATTTGTATCAATTCAAGTTGGTCATCTCTGATAAATTCACTGAACACTGTTCATATGCCACCAGTTCCAGTGCAGAATTTTCTATGCTATGGCTCTTACCTCATTTTAAGCCTGTTGGCTTGGGCAGTTTAACGTCACTAGTGCTCAGCCTCTCTGTCTTTCATTTGATAAGACCCAGATTCTCCAGTCGACTCATACTGAACAGCTCAAGTCAAAGAGCTCAAGGCCCAGGTGTCTCAGATGATCGAAAAGCAAGGCTTTCCTACAAGATAAATTGTAGGAAACTTCACATTCCTTTCTTTATAAGGCGTTTCTTTTGCAGTGTTGATCCCTTACTTTTTTTTTTCCAATAGCCATTTGACAGTGTTCGTCTTTCTTACAGCCAAGAATATTGGAAGAATCTCTTCCCTCAGGCACTTCCATTTTTGTATTCAGATTGGCAGCCTTGCAAATTCACCAGAGGATCACAGAATGAAACATCTGTGGAGGATTAGGGGACAAATTGGATACAAATTCATTGGACAACATCTGGAAAAAGGAAGAAAGATCAAGACTGCTCCAGCTTGGTCATCCTTTTGGTTCTCACAGCAAAAGCTAGAATTCCTTCCCACATCACATAAGCTGGAATTAAAGGCGTTTTTAGGCCAGAAGACTATGGCCTTCACTCTGAATGGAACACTCAAAGAGCAGAACAATGTTCTCAGCTGGCAGGAAGGATACACTGACCTCTGTCCCACTACTTCCACCAACCTAAGGAAACACAAAGCTGTGCTGAATTGGCTACGCTGCTGGAGTGCTTCCATCAGTGTGTTGTTGTTGTTAAGTACTGTTGTGTTGATTCTGACTCATAGGAAACCCTGTTTCCAAGGAGCAGCTGATGGGTTTGAATCACAGATCTTGTAATTTGCAGCCCTGTGCTTATCATACAGTGCCATGCCAGGAGTCTTCTGTCAGTGTGTTGTTATTGTTAAGTATTTTTGAGTCAGCTCCAACCCATAGTTACCCTGTATAAGGTTTCCTGGGAGAGGCTGGTGAGCTTGAACAGCTGACCTTATGGTTCAAGTCAACCTTGCAAGTCACCGCATTAACTCACAGTGCCACACCAGAACTCTGTCAATGTAGAATGTTCTAAATCTCATAAGCAAGCCATGAATTTGTAAGGAGATGGTGATAATACGCTACATGCTCAGAAGAGAAAGCATTATATAGAGAACCTGAGTATTAAAGGAATTAGTAGCACAAAATAGTCAGAGGATCCAGCCCATGCAGAGTCTCCTCGGAAAAAGGAGCTGGTGATGTACTTCTGAAAAAATCAACCATTGAAAAATCACTGTGGAGCACAGTTCTACCCTGACACACATGGGCTCACCATGAGTCACAATTTGGTTTGTTCTTATTTAACCTACCTGGTAACTAACTGCCTTGGGGGATTTTGAGGAAGAGAAATAATTCCTAGAGGAGGGAACCTCTACCACTTCTGTATCTGTTTCACAATAAATAAAAATCAATTCATTCATCTGGGGCGAAGTTGAAACAAGTTGTTATATTTACAGATATTGGGCCTGAAAAATAAGCACTTAACCTAAACATAAAGGCATTTCTTTCCTGAAGTCTACATTAAACAAAATTAAACACCAAAGAGAAAGTTACCAAAATCTATTTTTTATTCAGTCTAAAAAACATGAATTTGGCTCTCTCTAGTGAGCTGGATACTTTCCCAAACAGCAAGAGGGGAGCAACCAAAGTAGTTATGAGAAATTCAGGTGTGTGTTTTTTTGGTAAGGGTGAGGGAAGGGTAGTTCCACTTTTCCAGAGCGACACCAAACAGAAATCAACGTATGCATATTGGGAGGTACCCACTGGTCCATGCCTTTTGAGAACCAACAGTGAGCAACCAAAACAGTGCTTGTGGGCAGGGGGACAGGTCTAAGTTGCCTGTCAGTACCTGTGGCAAGTTGTTGTTGTTATTAGGTGCCATTAAATTGGTTCTGATTCATAGCAACGCTATGCATCACGGAAAGAAACACTGCCCAGTCCTGAGTTGGCCTCACAAATGCTGTTATGTTTGAACTCACTGCTATTGCCACCACTATGCCAATCCATCTCGTTGGGGGTTTTCCTCTTTTTTGCTGAGCCTCCACTTTATCAAGCATGATGTCCTTCTCCAGTGACTGAGCCCTCCTGATAATATGTCTGAAGTGTGAGAGATGAGGCCTTGCCATTCTGGCTCCTAAGGAAGTTAGAGATGCATTAGCTGCTAATATCCCCAAGGGAATGGAGTTAGTTGCCAGCTGGAGATCTCTCAGCAAAATCAGGTATATAACTCTTGGATAATGTCCAAGGAAACCAGGTGAGGGTTTGAACTGTGGCCAGAAAAAAGGGTGTGTAACACCTGAGGAAGCTGGGTGGGAGTCAGGAGGACTACACTTAGGCAGGGGAGAATGGGGTGTGGTGTGCCCATGAAGGTGGGTGTGAGCATTCCAGAGTTTATGGAAGCAGCTTCAGTAAGTATGCAACTCTAGTCACACATGCTGTTTTAAAACCTTTTTTTCCAGTTGAGTTTTTGGATCTTTTAAAGCCATCAAAAAAGGAAAGTTGAAACTAAATTGAAGTTAAGATGCTAAGATTGGACATGGTTATATTTATAGCATATAGCCAAAGACAGAAGGCAAGCCCCCTAAGAATCCTGTTTGACTTAAAGTAGTAGCTAATTATACTTCCAAGTCATAGTAGCTCAATTAAAGGAAACACTCCAGGTCTTCTATCAATTTAGTTTTTCTTGCTTCACTTCTGGGAAGGCTACAAAGCACTCTATGGAGTCTTTTCAACCTTTTCTTCCATGTCCTTCCTTCCTCCTTTCCTCTCTTCCACTTATTTCCAGTGGCATGCTAGAGCTGCTTCTACCATCTCCCAAGATCCTAACTCTGTGTTCGATAACATTATGTTGGCAACTTGAAAATCACCCATAGTGGAAGCATTTATATCATGGAAATTGACAACTCCTATAAATCAAAATGATTTTTTTTTAAAGTCTTATTTCCCCTCCCCCATCTCCTGGCCAATGGTTAAATATTTGCTAGAAGCCAGGCCTGTAACTAGGGGGAGCATAGAGAGCAGAAGGCTGAAAGGGAACAATGTAAGAAGTTTGTTGGGGGAACATGAGGACCCCAGAGTACACAGAGGGAAGTGGTCAGTTCTGCCTCCATCACTGACACACATACCACACCTGCAACACAAACTTTAAATTCAATATTAAACATTCAATAAGAACCTGTTCTGTGTCCACACTGATGTGTAAGCATTGCTTTCTGTTGATTTGGAGGGTTGTTTTATCTTCCTACAAGTAGCTCTGGTGATGCAGTAGTTAAAGCGCTTGTCTGGTAACCAAAACTTCAGCCACTGTTCAAAACCTGCCGGACACTCTTCGGGAGAAATATGTGTCAGTCTACTTCCTTAAAGATTGTTGTTGTTGTTTAGTGCCATCGAGGCAATTTTGACCACAGTGACCCTGTATAGGGTTTCCAAGGAGTGGCTGGTAGATTTGAACTGTCAACCATGCAATTCAAACCGACTTTGCGGTCCAGTGCTTATCCTACAGCGAGCGGCACTTAAAGATTATAGTCTTGGAAACTCTATGGGCAATTGTACTCTGTCTCACAGGATCACTATGAGGACGAATCCACCAGATTACATTGGATTTTTGGGAGTCCTAAAATGGCACCACAGGATAAGCACTCGACTTTCAGGTCAGTTTGAACCATGGGGTCAATGGTTCAAATTCACCAGCTGCTCCTTGGAAACCCTATAGAGGGTTGCTATGAGTCAGAACTGACTTAACAGAACGTAACAACGTGAGTAGGAATTCACTCGGTGACAGTGGGTTTTTGGTTTGGTGTTTTATCTTTCTATTTAAATATTTTTTGAAGTTCATGATGCAGGTTAAGTACAAAAAGTGTTTTTCCTCTTATGGACTTAAAGTGTTTTCACACGTATTCAATCTTACTTTTCCTCTTCCAGCTCCCCATATAACATTATGTACTCCCCTGCCCACCACATGTTTCCCATTGACCTTTGGGATCAGTATCTTATCTTTGTAAAAAATATCCCTGAATGAAATCATTACTATTAGCTCTAGTTGTTGTTATAAAGTGCCGTCAAGTCAGTTCCAACTCATAGCAATCTTGTATAGGTTTTCCAAGGCGCAGTTGGAGAGCTTGTGGTCCAGAGCATTAACCCATAGCACCATTATCTCTAGAGTGGAGTTCTTTAACTCTAATATATATGCAAATCACCTGGAGAATGTTAAAAACGCAGATTTGTATTCAGTAACTTTTGGTAGGGCCTGAGATTCCTCATTTCTAAAAGGCTGTTAAGTAATACAGATGCTGCGGATCAGCAGATGACTTTTTGAGTAGCAAAATCCTCAATTAAACATGTTAATTTATTGAAGAGTGCTGTTCTAAAACATCCTATCATACCAGAAACCAAGGAAGTTTTCTGCCACAATCATCTCTCTCTTCTACCTTAAGAAATCTCACCTAAATCTCTGGAATGGACAGCCCCATATACCATGGTACATCCTGTCTCACCTCCTCAGAAACTTAGGCCAGCAGTAGAAACTAAAGTAAGCATCAAATCTATTGGCCAACTGGAGTAATTAGATTCTCTTTCAAGAATTAGGACTAAAATATGATCCTAGGCTGGGTTCACCTCAAAAGTAGAGCCCAAGATAGGAGTTGGAAATAGGTATATGAGAATCCCAGAGAACAAGAAGTACACAACATGGGAAGTGAAAAAGGGAAAGGAAAAAAAAATACAAGGATGTATTGAGTGGATGGACCACTGTTAAAGGCAACAAGTGCTTAATTCTGATACCTTGTGATTGATGTTCTGATATGCATCTTAGTACTGTTGCAATAAGGAGCTCTGGTAGCATAGATGATCACAAGTTGGTCTGTTAACCACAAGGACAGCAGTTCAAAACTACCAGAAAAAGATGAAGCTTCCTGCTCCCATAAATATTTTGTTGTTAGGTACCATCGAGTTGGCACTGGCTCCTAGCAACCCTATGTACAACAGAATGAAACATTGCCATGTCCTATGCCAAATTCACAATCATTGCTATGTTTGCGCCCATCAGATGCTGCCACTGTGCCAGTCCATTTTGTTGGGGGTCTCCCTCTTTTTCTCCAACCCTCCACTTTATCAAACATGATATCCTTCCGCAGGGACTAGTCCCTTCTTATAATATGTCCGAAGTATGAGAGACGAAGTTTGGCCATCCTGGCTTCCAAGGAGCATTCTGGCTGCACTTCTTCCAACACAGATCTGTTTGTTCTTTTAGCAGCCCATGGTACTTCTAATATTCTCCTCCAACACCATAACTCAAAAGCATCAGTTCTTCTATGGTCTTCCTTATTCACTGTCCAACTTTCACATGTGTATGAGGTTATTGAAAATACCATGGCTTGGGTCAGGTGCACCTTAGTCCTCAAGCTGACATCTTTTCTCTTGAAAACTTCGCCTAATGCAATACGTCGCTTATTTTCTTAACTGCAGCTTCCATGAGTATCGATGGTTGATCTGAGCAAAATGAGTCTTTGACAACTTCAGTCTTTTCTCCATTTATATGGATATCGTTATTGGTCAAGTGGTGAGGATTTCTGTTTTCTTTACATTGAGGTGCAGCCCATACCGAAGGCTGTGGTCTTTGATCTTCATGAGAAACCCTATACAGGGTCACCAAGAGTCGGAGCTGATTTCACAGCACACAACCACCAACCACCACCATCACTGGAGCACTTGACCAGCCTTTCCTTTGTGAAACCAAAAACTAAACCCATTGGCATCATGTCAATTTCCTCTCAGAGCAACGCTATCTAAGGTTTCAAGACTGTGAATCTTTACAGAGAAAGACAGCACCATCTTTCTCCATGGAGCGGAATGAAGTGGATTTGAACTGCCAACTTTGCAATTAGAAACCCAATGCCTAACCTACAGTGCCACCAGGGCTCCTTTCATTTGTGAACAGTTCTAATTAAATGCTTGATAACTATTTAAAATATTTTTAAATACTGAATTGGTTCCCTATTATCCTCTTAATGTGACCAATACGTATTATTTTAACCTGATTATAAAGTCATGGTTTCAAATATATTTAAAGTATTTCAGGGCATTGTAGTTATTATTTTATTGTCATTGTTGTTGTTGTTAGGTGCTATTGAATAGGTTTCAACTCATAGCAATCCTATACACAACAAAAGGAAACACTGTCTTGTCCTGTGTCATCCCCACAATCATTATGTTGCAGCCGCTGGCTCAATTCATCTCATAGAGGGTCTTCCTCTTTATTTGATGACCCTCTGCTTTACCAAACGTTATGTCCTTTTTTCAGGGACTGATCCCTCCTGATGACCTGTCCAAAGTACTTTCAATATCCTTCATCAACACCACAATTCAAATGCATCAATTTTTCTCTGGTCTTCCTTACTCATTGTCCACCTTTCACCTGTATACGAGGCCATTGAAAATACCATGGCTTGGGTCAGGCACACCTTAGTCCTCAAACTGACATCCTTACTCTTTTACACTTTAAGGAGATCTTTTTTTATCAGATTTGTCCAATGCAACACATCCTTTAATTTCTTGGCTGCTGCCTCCATAAGCATTGCTGTGGGTCCAAGTAAAATGAAATCCTTGACAACTTCAATCTTTTCTATCATGATGTTCATTGGTCCAGTTGTGAGGATTGTTGTTTTCTTTAATTCAGTTGTGATCCATACTGAAGGCTGCAGTCTTTGATTTTTACTTGGCAAGTGCTGGAAGCCAAGTCCTCTTGGCTTTCAGCAAGTTTGGTTGTGTCGTACACAGGTTGTTGATATGAGCCTTCCTCCAACCCTGATGCCACATTCTTCTTCATATAATCCCGTTTCTAGGATTATGTGTTCAGCATACAGACTGAATAAATATGGTGAAAGGACATAGCCCAGGAGCACACCTTTCCTGATTTTAAAACATTCTGTATCCCATTGTTCTGTTCAAATAGCTGCCTCTTGGTCAGTGTACAAGTTCCACATGAGTACAATTAAATGTTTTAGAATTTCCATTCTTTGTAATGTTATCCAGAGTTTGTTGGTCCACACAGTTAAATGCCTTTGCATAGTAAATGAAACACAAGTAAACATTATAATTTGATACACATTGAGTTGTTGTGTTAAGTGCCATCCAGTCAGGTCCTACTATTAGCTAACCTGCAGAGGGATTTGGAGGAGCAGCTGGTAAGCTTGAATCACTAATGTTGAGGTTCAAACTGACCTTGCCGTCCAGTACATTAACCCACAGTGCCACACCATACATTGAACAACCACTTTATATTAGGCTCTTATCAATGAAAATCTTGATACCCACATAGAACTTTCTGGTTCTTTCACGAAATATCCATTCTGAAGAAAGAGACAGACATTATTGAAGAATTCAAGAGCTAAACAAATAACACATATACCTCGATTAAGTTCCGAGGTCAGGCTCCTAAAAAACAACCCCAGACCTAAAAGTGAAAAGGGGGCATGGCGTCTGTCTTAGATGTCTAATGCTGCTATGACAGAAATACCACAAGTAGATGGCTTAACAACCAGAAATTGATTCTTTCACAGTCTAGGAGGCTAGAAGTCCACATTCAGAGAGATGGTTCTTGGGGAAGCCTTTATGTCTTTGTTGGCTCTGGGGGAAAATGCCCTTGCTTCCTTTCAGCACCTGTAGGTCCAGGATTCCTTGGCGCTCTCCACACATCTTGGATTCAATCTTCCCCTGGATCTAGGATCTTCTCAGTGCAGGGACTCAAGTCCAAAGGACACACTCCACTCATGGTTCTTCTGTCTTGGTGTAGTAGGTCCCTCTCAGCTTTGCTCTCTTCTCACTCCTTTCATATCTCAAGAGATTGACTCAAAATACACTCTAATCCAGTAGATTGCGTCTGATTTCACTGACATCATCAAAGTGAGGAATTACCACATAAGATAATTACATCAGATTATCACAACAAAGCATATCATGGGACTGATTGTATTAGATCTCATCATGGAGGTGATCACTATATCTGACCTAGTAAATCACTGAGAATCCTGGCCTTGCCAAGTTGCCACAAAAGCTAAACTATCACAGCTTGGGAAAGGAAAAATGAATGACTTCTGCTATGAAAACAAAATAATATGTTAGAAATTTTGCAGAAAAATGACCTCAAAAGAGTTGTTTTCATTTTACATGAACCCAGTTAGACTTCATCTGAATGCATTCAAAAGTTCACATATAGATGGTTCTCAGAATGAATCCTAATAGGAACAAGTTCTTAACTTTGAACACAGATTTATCCACAAAGATGTCCATCACAGAGGCATCAGTAGCAAAAGGTAAGCAACCAGAGCAATTATGAGAAATTTAAATATTCTGATTTCATTAGCCTGTTGTAGGATCCAAGCTGGAGTATTATTTTAAAGTTCCCTGGGACCTCCCCAACCACTGCCACTACACACACCAAACCCCAGGTGCCATTAGTCAATTCAGACTCATGCAAAACCATGTGAGTCCGATTGGAATTGTGCTCCATAGGGTTTTCAGTGGCTGGTTTTTCAAAAGAAAAATTGTCAGACCTTTTCAGGGTTTATCCCTTTCAATGGTTAGATTAAAACCTTTCAAAAGATTCAAGATTACCTCTCCATAAACATAGGGTGCAGTATCATCCTTTGGATTACTGGTGTGGCACTGTAGGATCACCACTGGACTGGATGCAAACCACAAGAGTTGGCAGTTAAAATCACCAGCAGCTCCTCAGAAACCCTGTACAGGGTCACTATGAGTCAGAACCGACTAAACGGCACTTAACAACAACATCATTTTTTAATTGGACCTCTATCTTTGGCCTGATCTTTAATCTTTGTTCCCAGCCTTTGCATTCCAATCACCAGTAATGATCAATACATCTTGATTGCATCAATTTCAGATTGAAGAAGTTGATAGAATTTTTCTATTTTATCCTCACTGGCTTTAGTGGTTGGTGCATAAATTGAACAGTAGTGATATTAACTGGTGTTTCCTGTAGGCGCATGGATATTATCCTATCACAGACAGTGTTGTACCTCATGATTGATCTGGATATGTTCTTTTTGACAATGAATGCAACACCATTACTCTTCAACTTATCATTCCCGGCATAGTAAATCATGTGGTTGTCAGATTTAAAATGTCCAATACCAGTCCATTTCAACTCACTAATGCCTAAGATATCAATGTTTATGTGTTCCATTTCATTTTTACAATTTCCAATTTTCCTAGATTCATACTTCATACATTCCATGTTTCAATTATTAATGGATGTTTACAGCTATTTCTCTTCACTTGAGTTGTGCCCCATCAGCAAACTAAGGTCCCGCAGGCTTTACTCCATTTGCCTCATCATGGTCAACTCTACTTTGAGGAGGCAGCTCTTCCCAGTCGTATTTTGAGTGCCTTCCAACCTAAGGGGCTCATTTTCCAGCAATATATCTGACAGTGTTTCTCTGCTATTCATAAGGTTTTTGTTTTTTTTTAATTAAATGTTTTTATTTTGCATTGAGTGAAAGCTTACAGGGCACATCA
>NW_006408542.1:7650316-7664373 GCF_000296735.1 Chrysochloris asiatica | reverse complement strand
GGCCCACCACCTGCTCTAAGGTGACCAAGCAGGATCACTATGCTGAGGTTCAATCCAGTTCCTAGGGGATCTTATTCTCTAGCATGGGTAGCAAATGGGTAGCCACGCAGTGTTCACTTTGAGAATTACTTATATCATAAACTTGAGCGTGTAGCTGATGAATATCCCCAGACAAGTGTATATTGTTCCACAATATTCATAAGGTTTTCAGTGACTAAATATTTGGAAATAGTTCGTCACTCCTTCTACCTAGTCTGTCTTCATCTGGAAGTTCATCTGAAACCTGTCCACCATGGGTGATACTGCTGGTATTTAAAATACCGGTGGCATAGCTTTCAGAATCATAGCAAATCAAAAGCCACCACAGTATGACAAACTGACTGATGATCATCAGCCAAAACTAGGCCAGGGGCAGACTGTGAAACAGACCATCAATTGCTCATATGCAAATTCAAACTGAAGTTGAAGAATATAAAAAACAAGTCCATGAGAGTCAAAATACGACCTTGAATATATCCCACCAGAATTTAGAGATCATTTGAAGAACAGATTTGATACATTAAACACTTAAGACCGAAGACCAGAAAAGTTGTGGATGGCATCAAGATCATCATACAGGCAGAAAGCAAAAAGCCATTGTGAAGACAAAAAGAAGGAAAAGATCAAAATGGGTGTCAAAAGAGACTCTGAAACTTGCTCTCCAGCATAGAGATGCTAAAGCAAATGGAAGAAATGAGGTGGTACAAGAGCTGAACAGAAAATTTCAAAAGTCAGTTCAAGAAGATAAGTCAAATATTACAACAAAATGTGCAAAGATCTGGAATCAGAAAACCAATAGAGAAGAACACGGTCAGCATTTCTCAAGCTGGGGGAACTGAAGAAAAAATTCAAGCCTGGACTTACGTTACTGAAGGATTCTCTGTGCAAATTATTGAATGATGCGGAAAGCATCAAAAGAAGATGGAAAGACTACACAGAGTCACTTTACCAAAAGGACATGGTTGATATTCAACCATTTCAAGAGATAGCATAAGATCAAGAGCCAATGATACTGAAGGAGGAAGTCCAAAGTGCACTGAAGGAATTGGCAAAGAACAAGGTACCAGGAATTGATGGGAAAAAAATTGAAATCTTTCAAGGAAGTGAGGTGGCACTGGAGGCACTCACTCATCTATGCAAAGAAATTTTGAAGAAAACTATCTGGCCAATTGATTGGAAGAGATCCATATTTGTGCCCATTCCAAAGAGAGGTGACCCAATGGAATGCATAAATCATAGGACAATATCTTTGATATCCCTTGCATGTAAAGTTTTACTAAAGATCATGCAGAAATGGATGTAAGCATACACTGACTGAGAACTTGCAGAGGTACAAGCTGGATTCAGAAAAGGACGTAGAATGAGGGATATCATTGCTGTTGTTTGTTGGATCTTGGCTGAAAGCAGAGATTTTCAGAAAGATGTTTATCTGTGCTTTATTGACTACACAAAGGCTTTTGATTGTGTGGATCATGACAAGCTATGGACAACATTGCGAAGTATGAGTATTCCTGAACACTTAATTGTGCTCATGAGGAATCTGTACCTGGACCAAGAGGCAGTTGTTAATACAAAACATGGGAACACTGAATGATTTCAAATTAGGAAAGGTGTGCAATGGGGTTGTATTCTTTCACCATACTTATTCAACCTGTATGCTGAGCAAATAATCCGAGAAGCTGGGTTCTATGAAGAAAAATGTGGCATCAGGAGTGAAGGAAGACTCATTAACAACCTGCAATATGCAGATGATACAACCTTGCTTGTTGAAAGTGAAGAAGACTTAAAGTATTTACTGATGAAAATCAAAGAGCACAACCTTCATCAGTATGGATTACATCTCAATGTATAGAAAACAAAAATCCTCACCACTGGAGCAATCAACAACATTCTTATCAATGGAGAAAAGATTGAAGTTGTCAAGGACTTCTTTCTTTTTGGGTAAAGTATCAACACTCATAGAAGCAGCAGTCAAAAAATCAGAGGACATATTGCATTAGGCAAATCTGCCACACAAGACCTTTTTAAGGTGTTGAAACGCAGATGTCAGCTTGAGGACTAAGGTGCACCTGACCCAAACCATGGTATTTTCAATAACCTCATATGCATGTGAAAGCTGGAAATAATGAAGACCGCAGAAGAATTGATGCTTTTGAGTTATTGTGTTGGAGGAGAATATTGAAAGTGCCATAGGCTGCCAAAAGAACCAGTAGATCCGTTTTGGAAGAAGTGCAGCCAGAATGCTCCTTAGAGGCCAAGATGGCCAAACTTCATCTCTCATACTTTGGACATATTGTCAGGAGGGACCAGTCACTGGAGAAGAAAATCATGTTTGGTAAGGTGGAGGGTCAGAGAAAAAGAGGAAGACCCCCAGCAAGATGGATTGGCAAAGTGGCAGCATCAGTGGGCTCAAGGTTGGCCCAGAACCAGGCAGTGTTTTATTCTGTTGTACATAGGGTCACTAGGAGTCAGTACTGACTCGATGGCACATAACAACAACAACCTTTGGCCTAGTTCATAATATTGTCCACATTTGGGTCTATGTTGTCTCAACCATGTTGTCCTCAGTTTAATAGTCCACAGGATGACCACTGTTACTTAGAAATTCTCCTGAGAGAATAAAATTTCCAAAACAGAAGATTTGACAAGCTCCCACTTTTCTCTTTTCCTTGTTTTTGCAGTCTCAAATGCTTCTGTGGTGTCGCTCCCTTGGGGAATTTCCTCTGGAGCTGGAGATTAATCATTATGCAAATATTAGCGACTTTGAAAGTTCTAGAAAGGAAGGGAATTTGTTGAAGCAATTCTGTTATTGCAGTTTTGATAGCAGACAACAAACAGCTGTTAGGATTTAACCACCACTCAACTTCTACTGTGCAATTTGTGCAATATCAAATTATATTTAATTTTTTCTCTTTGAGCTTCATATGTACCTTTCCCAAAACCTCCAAGTTCCCATAAATCCCCAAACATATCGACCATCACCAAGTCTGTTTGCATTCCCTCACAGAGCTAAAGGCAGTGCTGAGAAAAGACAGATTAAAACATTTCTCTTGGAATGTTAGTTTGACAGAGATGTTATTTAGATTTTCTAAATAGCCCGAATGCCTGGGGTGAGCTGAAAGGAAATGCCCCAAAGTCTAGTGTTGCCTAATAAACAGGGAGGCTCACTCAGGCTCAGCCCTAAGTGAAAACAAAGTCCTCACTCTTGTCCTGAATGTCAAAGCTCCTTGACTTTGTTTGTCATAGTCTTTTACTCTGTGTCCTTATAGATATGTAAACAACAGACATACGTTAATAATTCTTTATTTTAAACTTTCCCTGTTCAGATTGCTGTGTGATTTCTCTGTCTTAATAGGATCCAGGCTGATAGTGAGCCCTTGCTAAACCCCAAGTGTGTACCCCAAGATCAAAGGCTGTGCTATAGGGCTGGGCCCAAGGTGAAGCACAGAGGCCCCAAGAGGTTGCTGGGGTCTAGTACATACAGAATTGGTACCCACCACCCTAGGTCCCGTAGTCCTGGTGTGGTGCTGTGGATCAATGCACCAGACTACAAAGTCATTTGAACTGCAAGGTCGGCAGTTAAAGCTCACCAGAAGATGCTCAGAAACCCTATACAGGGTCACTATGGGTCGGAACTGACATGACAACACTTAACAACAACCCTAGGTTCCACACTCACCTCATTCTGGGTTGAGCACTCCAGTACTGTTTTCATTATCAAACTTATTCTGGCATCTTCCACAGAATTCTAGTTAGTTATCACTTACTGGTTTAGAGCAGGGATTGTTTTTATTGTTAAACACCATGAAGTCAGTTCTGATTCATAGAAACCCTATATAGGGTTTCTGAGGAGCAGCTGGTGAACTTGAACCACCAAACTTGAGATTCAAACCAACTTTGCATTCCAGCGCATTAACCCACAGTGCCACACCAGGGCATAGACCATACAAAATTATTAACTTAAAAATTATATTTGGTCAAACATTTAATTAACTCACCCCCAATGTGATGGCTGGAACTGTGGTTGCCTTGGCAGTGCCAGACCAAATAATTTCACAGGCCTTATAATGGTCCAAGGACTGGACGTTCCCCATCCCTGATTTAGAGGAAAGCTAAATTGCCTTTATCTCAAAATCATTTCTATGATACATCTTAAGAAAAGGTTTAAATCTAGAAGTACTGCAATATAGTATCCAAGAGCCAGACATTAATATTTTGTATGTTGTTAAGTGCTACGGAATCAGTTCTGACTCATAGTGATTGTGAAGAGGGGCTGGCAAGTTTGAACCAACGACCTTGAGGTTCAAATTGACCTTGTGGTGCAGTGCACTCTCCTACAGCACCATCCTAACCCTAACCCCTAAATTATTCTTTAAACCAAACAACTGTTCAGCTTAATTAGTAAAGAATGTCTGCCTGGAACATTGTGCTATTTTAAAGAACTGGCTTCTTCTTGTTGTTAAGTGCCATCGAGTCGGTTCAAATTGACAATGTTGTTGTTGTTGTCAGGTGCCATCGAGTCAGAACCGACTCATAGCGACCCCATGCACAGCAGAACGAAACAATGCTCGATCCTGGGCCAACTTCACCACCGCTGCCACCCCCGAGTCCATCAATGATGCCACCTGGCCGATCCATCTCGTTGGGGGTCTTCCTCTTTTTCTCTGACCCTCCACCCTACCCAACATGGCATCCTTCTCCAACGATTTTTTCCTCCGGACAATATGTCCAAAGTAGGAGAGACGAAGCTTAGCTATCCTGGCCTCCAAGGAGCACTCTGGCTGCACTTCTTCCAAAATAGATCTATTGGTTCTTTTGGCAGTCCATGGCACTTTCAGCATTCTCCTCCAACACCACAACTCAAAGGCATCAATTCTTCTATGATCCTCCTTATTCACTGTCCAGCTTTCGCATCCATATGAAGCTATTGAAAACACAATGGCCTGGGTCAGGTGCACCCTAGTCCTCAAGCTGACATCTCTGCTCTTCAATACTTTAAAAAGTTCCTGTGCAGCAGATTTGCCCAGTGCAATACGTCATCTGATCTCTTGACTGCTACTTCCGCGAGTGTTGATAGTTGATCCAAGAAGAATTAAGTCCTTGACAACTTCAATCTTTTCTCTGTTGATAAGAATGTTGTTGATTGGTCCAGTGGTGAGGATTTTTGTTTTCTTGACATTGAGATGTAATCCATATCGAAGGCTGTGCTCTTTAATCTTCATAAGTAAATGTTTCAAGTCCTCTTCACTTTCAGCGATCAAGGTTGTATCATCTGCATATCGCAGGTTGTTAATGAGTCTTCCTCCAATCCTGATGCCACGTTTTTCTTCATAGAACCCAATAGCAACTCTAAATTTTAAAGAGGAAATTGTAGGCAATGAGTTTATGTTAATAGGAAAGCGACAAATAAAAAAAAGGAGGGTGAGAAGTTACTAATCAATGTCACTAAAATGTACATCTAGAAATTGATGAATTGGTATATGTTTTGCTGTATATTATTTTCAACAACAATTAACAACAACAAAAAATACTAGCCCTCACATGACCTTGGTCAAGTTGCTCTCTGTGCTTGTTTATTTAACTATAAAATAGACATGATATTAATACCCATTCTAAAGGGTTATGGGAGTATTAAATATGATTAAATATATAAAGCACTTAGCCCAATGCTCTCAAATGTTAGCTTGTAGTGTTGGTATTAAGTTAAAGTCACTCCCTATTAAATTAACCCCAAATTCTCTCACCTCTGAGTCACAGAATGATTAAGTAAAAACCAAAATTCATCAAGTCAGATAGTAGTCCTTCTACTGTTATTAGGGACCATCAGGTCTGCTCAAACTCATAACAACACTGTGTACAAGAGAATGAAACATTGTCTAGTCCTGTACCATCCTCACAATTATTACTGTGTTGGAGCCCATAGCCGCAGCCACTGTGATAATCCATCTTGTTGAGGGTCTTCCTATCTTCCACTGACCAAGCCTGATGTTCCTCTTAAGGAATAAAGTCACAAAAGTTGGACGTTGTCTTTCTTAATCCCAAGAGCCAACCAGATGTCAGAGTAAATAAGATTTGGAAAGAAATTTAAACAACATAGCAATGGTGTTGATCTTTTTCCTGTGACAGAAGATTGGATTCGAATAAATATTCAATCTTTCCTTTTCATTTCCATTTCAAAAAGTTGAAACTTTTATTCAAATTCATCTCAATAAGAATATTTTACACCCCTCCCAGGATCCAGGAATTAGGTAGTAAAAATGCAAGACTAAATAAGATATCCTCTTCCTCTCAAGGAAGTGAAGATCTTGAGGCATAGAGATAAGCCTATGAACAAACTAAGGCTATTTTGAGTGATGGTTACTCTGAGGAGACATTCTCTGCAGACAAGGTTATACAGAAGGGTCTGGCAAGGTCAGAGGAGATAAAGGCAACACTGTCTTGCTATTGCATTGTGGAATTGGAGAGCAAAGCATGCAACCTATTACTCGCATTGTTTAAATGACTAGAGCACGATGGTATTTTGTCTGAAACTCACTGCAAGTGTATTTGTTCACTCTGAGCTCCTAGTAATGACAATGGTAAAACAAAACAAAACAAAAAATCCATTGCTGTCCAGTTGATTCCAGCTTATGATACCTCCATGTGTGTCAGAATACAATTCCTCCCTAAGGTTTTCTTAGCTGTAATTTTTATGGTAGCAGATTGTTGCAGCCTTCTGAATACCACTGGGTAGGTTTAAAGAGTCTACCACAAAACATTTGCACCTCCCAGGAACCTGATTATGCTGTTACTATTGAATTTGTCCAATTTCTAGGAATTCATTTTCTGCTTGCACAATGCAGTAATAATTTCTCTTAGCAGGATCAGCAAGAAGCTGTTCCCTATGAGGTAGAGATTAAAGATATCCCTAATGTTTGACCTTCCCACAAAGTTATGTTACTCCACAGTCCCTGATATCAACCACTACTTCTCCCCCTCAGTATTCTCCCTACATCCTTATTGTTAAGTGCCATCGAGTTGGCTCTGACTCATAGCAACTAGGGTTCTGCAATTTTCTGCAACATTTTACAGAACTCATAAACTGTCAAGGAAATGGCCCACACAGTTGTGAAGGTTGGCAAGTAATAAATTCATAGCTCAGACATCAGTTTGGAGGTTTCTCTTCACCCACATTGTTGCAGAGGCCAAACAATCCAAATCAGCAGGTGAGATGACAGGCTGCTGATTCACTAGGCTGTAAAAGCTGATCCATCAGGTCAGGCAATAGGTTGCAAATCCCAAGAAGCAGAGGTCACTTCAAAGATCAGCCAGATGCAGGATCCAGAGCAAGAGAGCAAACTTTGCCAAAGCATTCCTATATATTCGACACATACCCCCAAGGAAACTAAGGGTGGTGACTTGAGTCACACCTCTAGTAAAGTGGAGACATCCTTACCATTTAATCCTAGCTTAATCCTTAAACCAACCTTAATCCTGCCTCATTAACATAACAGGCAACTCACTTCAAAACGGGACCATACCCATAGGCCTAGAGGCTAGATTTACAAAACATCACAAAATAGAGGATATAGTTAGAAGGCCCATAGTAAGTAACTAACTGCACTGCACACACAAAATCACCAAGGTCAATAGTCTTTCTGACTAAGCAAATCTGACCTAAATTCCTTCATAAAACAATAGCTACCATATAAACCAGATCCAACTGGCTTTTATCAACAACTGAAGATTATATTTTAATATAGAATTAGGTATGCTACTAGAATTCATTCAGTTTACGTCACCAAAACACTTCCACCAGATTATTCAGTACAGCTACAAAGAATAACAAAAGAACATTTTTAGATTTTATGCCATCCTTGGCCCCGTAGTTAAACCTCCAAGCATAGAGTCTGGCGCGTAGTAGGCAGTCACCAAATGTTAATTTCCTTCCTTTTTCCCTATGCTGCAAGTTGTAGAAAGGAAACAATGAGCTCTTCGGACAAATCAGGAGAAAACAGCTGGGACACAGGCTCTTCTAAGACAGCAGGATAGAGAATTACAGGCCCATCGCCAACAGGCATGGTTTGTGGCCCTCTCCTGAGAAATGCTATTGCCAATTACAGTTTTACCCAGGTACTGGCCTTGGTATCAAGCCTCCTATCCATTTGTCAAGGATTTTGCATACTAGAGAAGTCGTTCTCAACCAATAGATAAACTTTCCATGGTACCCTTGACCAAGCCGTATACTGATGTTAAAGATAACCTCTTTACCAGTAAGAGGCAGGCTTGAAACCAGAGTAGGAAAAGTAGGCTATAAAACGGGATCTCCTAGAAAAGCCAAAATGGAACAGCTTTTTGTACAGTCCCAGAATAGCTTTGAAATAGAGGGTTTACAAAACATAGCAATTTAGATTCTGGTGCATCTAAAAGAACATTTATGACATTTGAATACATATTTTCTGACTTGAGAAGGAATAATAAGAATACAAACAGATGTGTTGAGTTCTTTGCCTGGTTCATAGGATGTACTCAAAGAGAAGAGCTGCCACTACCATTGTTGTTAAGACTTTCTAGTTTGTAAAGGAGTCCTGGTGTGACGCTGTGGGCTAATGCATCAGACTGCAAAGTCATTTGAACCACAAGATCAGTGGTTCAAGCTCACCAGCTTCTCCTTGGAAACCCTATGCAGGGTCGCTATGGGTCGGAATCGACTCGATGGCACTTAACAACAACAACACAAAGGACATTATACAAATGTAGTGTGTCTGTATGTGTAAGGGTCTGTAGCTGATAACAACAGGTCCTAAACCATGGTGGTGGTGTCATTATGTGCCATGGAGTTGGTTCTGACACATAGCCGCCCCATAAAGGGTTTCCGAGGCTGTAAATCCTTACAGTAGCAGAAAGCCTCATCTTTCTCCTGTAGAACAGCTAGTAATTTCAAACTGCTGACCTTGAGGTTAGCAACCCGACTCATAACCACTATGCTACCAGAGCTCCTTCCTAAACCATGGAACCTGTCAATAGAATATTATTTAGAAAAGGGTCTTTGCATATATGATTAAGTTTAAAACCTTGAGATGAGGAGATTGTCCTAGATTGTCTTGGGCGTTAAATGCAATAACAAATATCCTTATAAGAGGTGAAGGCAATGTGAAGATACAGCAGAGGGAGCTTTGAAGATGTTGGCCTCGAAGACTTGAGAAGGAAGTGATGTGCCGTACATCAAGAATTACTGGCAGCCAAGAGAAGCCAGAAAAGTCTCCAGAAGTTATTGTTGTTGAGTGCCATCAAGTTGGTTTTGACTCACAGAGACCCTGTGTAGGGTTTCTGAGGAGTGACTGGTGAGTTTGAACCACCAACCTTGTAGTTCAGTGTTTATCCTACAGCGCCACACCAGTACTCCAGTGGTAGTGCAGCCAAAAATTACCTTGAATTTGGCTCAGTGATAGTGATTGTGGATTCCTTTCCTCTAGAACTATAAAACAATAAATTCTAGTTGTTTAAAGCCATCAGATTTATGGCAATTTGTTACAGCATCTCTAGGTAAGTAATGTAACTATTCATTGGCTTTTCAACCTAGCAAGATTCACCAGTATTGTTCAGTATGAGCGAGATGTGCTTTTCGAACTAATGGTATTATTAACTGGATTATGTAGTTTCAAATGTATAGACTATGATGTAGTGGTAAATCAGTTCTCTAGAAAAGAAGTCCTGGTTTATAGCAGATGTCAATTTCTGTGATCTAAATACTCCCACCATGGGCAATTTCAAAGGCTTAACATCTGGCTCACACAATGCCTTACAATTTAACATTTGTTCACAAAAAGTAGTAGGAGCCAGCTCTAGCACATCCCTGGTAGAGGTGCTCTAAACCCCTGGTAAGATTGCTCTAAAACTACACTGACTATAATTTAATTTCTCCTTGATAATTCTGAAGGGTACTTCATGGTATTGTAGTTCCTGAGAGTTGGCATGGGAAACATTAATTACTGTTGCACTGTGTCAGTGCCGAGTTGCTAATCAACAGTGAAGAGTACACACAGTGAAGAGTTTACAGCACAGTGAAGGGCTGAGAAGTAATAGGCAGGATCAGAATATCCTTTTGGTTGTCTCTGTATGGTTTTATTCCTTAAAGAGCACTGGAATAGATCCAGTAGAGGCCATCGCCTTACTTAGGTAAATTTATTATGGCATAAATAGTAATAGCAGTGACAGAAATCATAATCATTTTCTTCCAACGAAGTAAGGCTTTACAATTTCAAAGCGAGTTGGACTTTCACCTTGAGGAAAATAGAATAGAGGCTTTATCTCAACTAGAGACAGATGGAGTATGTAAAATTCAGTCTTTCTCTTCAGTCCTGCCCAAGTATGACTTCTGACTAGCATTCCAGTTGTATTTATCTAACCCAAACCAAACCCATTACCGTCAAATTGATTCTGACTCATCGTGACCCTATAGGACAGGGTAGAACTGCCCCTTAAGGTTTCTAAGACTGTAATCATTACACAAGTACGCCATCACATCTTTCTATTGTTTGAACAGCTGACCTTTTGGTTAACAGCGAAGCACTTAGCTACTGTACCACCAGGGATCCTATATTATCTAGGGCTTGGGAAATCTTCCTGGTTCCTGGGAAGAAAGTTAAAAAAACATGACATTTCTGGCAACAGTCACAATTTCACACAAAAACATTCTTGCAATAACTTCTCATATTGCTTCCCCTGGCGGAATCATTCTCTCTAGGGAATGCTTGTGTCTAAAATGACTACTCTATTTAATGAAGTAAGAGCTGAATGCAAAACCCAGTAGTCTTTAATTCTCAAGAAGTCTCCATTTTAAAAACACTTTTTATGCATGCTATGACCGGGTAAATTCTTGCAGGATTATTTTTTTAATGTTTTTCTGCTTTTAGAATGCACCTTGGTTTCCATTGCAAACTATGTGATTTAAAATAACACAAATATATTGTCTCACAGCTTTGGATTCCAGGAATCAAAATTTAATGTGTCAGCAGTGTCAGATTGTCTCCAAGGTTCTACGACAACAGCCTTGTCTCCCAGCTCCTGGTAGCCCCAGATGTTCCTAGAATAGTGAGAGTACAAATCCAATGTCTGCTTCTGTCTTCACATGGCCTTCCTTCTGTGCCTCGTCTCCATTCATGAGGACACCAGTAATGTTGGGTTAGGGCCCACCATGCTTCAGTATGGCTTCATGTTAACATATTACATCTGCAGACTACTTCCAAATTAAACCACATTCACAGGTACTGGGGTTAAGACTTGAACATATCTTTTGAGGGGTGCATAAATCAACCCATAACAACCAGGAACATTTTTTTAACTTAAGTAAAAAAGATAAACAAAAGAGCAAATATTATTATCACTCCTGCAATTCAGCAGTGGTCCTTGTAAGTAAAGTACTTCAGAGAGTTATTGTTAGTTGCCATAGAGTCAGCTCTGACTCATAGCGATCCTATGAGCAATAAAATTAAACACTGCCTAATCCCATGCCATCCTCACAACTGTTGCTACACTTGAGCCCATTGCTGCTGACACTGTGCCAATCCATCTCATTGAAGGTCGTCTTCTTTTTTGTTGACCCTCCATTTTACCAAACATGATATATTTCTCCATGGACTGGTCCCTCCTGATAACATGTCTGAAGTATTACCAATGAAGTCTCACCATCCTGGCTTCTAAGAAGCATTCTGGCTATACTTCAACATAGATTTGTTTGTTCTTCTGGCGGTTCATGGTACTTTTAATATTCTTCTACAACATCATAAATCAAATGCATCAATTGTTCTATAATCTGCCTTATGCACTGTCCAACTTTCATATGCATTTGAGGCTACTGAAAATATCATGTCTTGGTTCAGGCGCATCTTAGTCCTCAAACTAGCTTCTTTGCTCTTGAACTCTTTAAAGAGGCCTTATGCAGCAGATAGATTTGCCTAATGCAGTACATCATTTGATTTTTTGACCGCTGCTTCCGTGAATGTTGATAATGAATCCAAGTAAAATGAAGTCTTTGACAACTTTAATCTTTCTCCATTTATTATGATGTTATTTTTTAACCCAGTTGTGAAGGCTTTTGTTTTCTTTACATTGAAGAGCAATCCATACTGAATGCTGTGGTCTTTGATCTTCATCAGTATTTAAAATCCTCTTCCCTTTCAGCAAGCAAGGTTGTATCATCTGTATATCACAGGTTGTTAATGAATCTTCCTTCAATCCTGATTTCACATTCTTCTTCATATAAGCCAGCTTCTCAGATTATTTACTCAGCATAAATATTGAATAAATATGATTAAAAAAAAAATGCAACCCTAGTGCACACTTTTCCAAATTTTAAACTACTCAGAGCCCCCTTGTTCTGTTCAAATGACTGCATCTTGATCTCATGTTCCTTATGAGCACATTTAAGTGCTCTGAAATACCCATTCTTCACATTGTTATCCACAGCTTGCCATGATCCATATAGTCTAAAGGTTTCACAGAGTCAATAAAGCACAGATAAACATCTCTCTGGTATTCTCTGCTTTCAGCCAAGATCCATCTGACATCAGTAATGATATCCCTCATTCCTTGTCCTCCTTTGAATATGGATGGATCCACTAGCAGTTCCCTGTCAATGTACTGCTGCAGCTGTTAATTTAATTATCTTCAGAAAAATTTTACTTGCGTGTGTTATTAATTGATACTGTTCAAAGATTTACGCATTCCATTGGGTCATCTCCCTTTGGAATAGGCACAAAATGGGTCTCTTCTAATCAATTGGCAAGGTAGCTTTCTTCCAAATTTTTTGGCATGAATGAGCGAGTGCTTCCAGTGTTGCATCAATTTGTTGAAAGATTTCAGTTTGTAGTTCATCAATTCCTAGAGCCTTGTTCTTTGCCAATGACTTCAGTGCAGCTTGGACTACTTCCTTTATTACCATTGGTTCTTGATCATATACAACCTCGTGCAATGGTTGAACAGAGACCATTTCATTTTGGTATAGTGATTCTGTGTATTTCGTCCATCTTCTTTTGATGCTTTCTGCATCATTCACTATTTTGTCCAGAGAATCCTTCAGTATTGCAAGCCAAGGCTTGAATTTTTTCTTCAGTTCTTCTTCCCTTTTGGTTTTCCAACTCCAGGTTTTTGCACATTTCATTATCACACTTGACTTTTTGAATTTCTCTAGCTGCTGTTTGAATTTTTCTGTCAATTCTTTCACCTCTTCTTTTCTTCTATATTTTTTGTCATCTCTACATTGCAGAACAAGTTTTAGAGTCTCTTCTGACATTGATTCTTCTTTTTTCTTTCTTTCTTTTCTTAATGACCTTTGCTTTTTTTCTTGTATGATGTTCTTGATGTCATCCCACAACTCTTCTAGTCTTCAGTGATTAGTGTCTAGTCCATCACATTTGTTCTCAAGATGGTCTCTAAACTCATGCAAGATATGTTTATGGTTATATTTTATCTCTCGAGGACTAATTGTAATTTTCTTCAGCTTCAGCCTGAACTTGCATATGAGCAATTGATGGTCTGTTCCACAGTCAATCCTGGCCTTGTCTTGGCTGATGATGATACAGAACTTTTCTACCATCTCTTCCCACAGATGTAGTCAATTTGATTCCCATGTATTCCATCTGGTGAGATCAATGTGTATGTCACCTTTTATGTTGTTTAAAAAAGGTATTTGCAATTAATAGGTCATTGGTCTTGAAAAATCTATCATGTGGTTTCCAGCATCATTTCCATCACCAAACCTTATTTTCCAACTACGGATCCTTCCCCTTTGTTTCCAACCATCGCCTTCCAATCACCAGTACTTATCAGTACATCTTGATTGCATGTTTGATCAATTTCAGACTGAAGAAGTTGGTAGAATTCTTCAGTTTCACCATCACTGACTTTACTAGTTGGTGTATAAATTTAAATAGTGGTGGTATTAACTAATCTTCTTTGTGTTGTTGTTGTTGTTGTTAAGTGCCATCAAGTCAATTCCAACCTATAGCGACCCTGTATAGGGTTTCCAAGGAGCAACT
>NW_006408542.1:7648811-7649661 GCF_000296735.1 Chrysochloris asiatica | reverse complement strand
AGTGCCGAGGCCAACTATGGAGCAGGTCATTAATTGCTGATAAGCCACTTCTTGTTGAAGCTGAAAAAATTAAAACAACTCCACAAAAGTCAAAATATGTCCTTGACTACATTTCACCTGAATTTAGAGACCATTTTAGAGATTTGATGTGTTAAATACTAATGACCAGAGACCAGCGGAGTTGTAGGATACCACCGAAAACATAATACATGAAAAAAGCAAAAGACATTAAAAAGACAAGAAAGAAAAGACCAACTGAATGTCTGAAGAGACACTGAAACTTGCTTTTGAATGTATAGATCCTAATGCAAATGAAAGAAATAATGAAGTATAGAATCTGAAACAAAAATTTCAAAGGGTGGCTCAAGAGGACAAAGTAAAGTCTTATAATGAAATATGCAAAACCTGGGGATACGAAACCAAAAGAAAGGAACACACTCAGGATTTCTCAAGCTGAAAAACTGAAGAAAAAAGTCAAGCCTCAATTTGCAATACTGAAGAACTCTACATGTAAAATATTGAGTGATATAGGAAGCACCAAAAGAAGATGAGAATACACAGAATCACTATTCCAAAAATATTTGGTCAACTTTTAGCCATTTCAAGAAGTAGCCTATAATGAAGAACCAGTGGTATTGAAGAAACAAGTCCAACCTGCACTGAAGGCATTAGCAAAAAAACAGGCTCCAGGATTTGACCGAATACTAATTGAAATATTTCAACAAACTGGTGCTGCAGCACTGGAAGCATTCACTAGATTATGTGAAGAAATTTGGAAGACAGACACCTGGTCAACTGATCCATATTTGTGCCCATTCCAAAGTAAGGTGACCCAGCAGAATGCAGACAT
>NW_006408542.1:7638345-7639940 GCF_000296735.1 Chrysochloris asiatica | reverse complement strand
TGACCTGGTCTCCAGATACCTCTCAGTGGTCTGGGTTTCATTTAACATCTCCACCAGGTCTGCGCAGTTCTCACACATCGTTCAGCCCCCGCTCCCTCCATTAGCAGGACCGTTGTGAACCGTTGTTTTGTAAGCAACAGTTTATAAGGCGAGATGTCTGAATTTAGAGAACTGACTTTGTAGAAAGATCCTTGTTTCTTTCAGCATCTCTAAGTCCAGCATTCCTTGGGGATCTCCAGGTGTCTTGGCATTAATCTTTCCCTGGAGATTCACAGTTCAGGGGCCCCAGGTTCAAAGGATGCAGTCCACTTTTGGCTATTCCCTCTTGGTGGTTCCTCTTTCTATGATGACTTCTTTTTTTTCAAGTGCTGTTGAGTCAGTTCCAACTAATAGCGACCCTGTATAGGGTTTCCAAGGAGCAAATGGTTAGTTTGAACCACCAACCTTGCAGTTCAAAACTATCTTGTGGTCAAGTACTTACCCTATAGCGCCATACCAGGTCTAGCCCTCCCCCTCTCCATTTTTGATAGCCAATGTCTAAATTTTCTGTCCTTTCAACCCAGTACACTGAGGAGACAAGCATGTCCCACGATCTGAAAAATCTTCCATTCCAGTTGGAATTTTGAGCAACAGCATCCATAAGCAAAAGCAATAAATTGCAGCAACTTATACTTGCTCACACTATCAAATATCTTCATCTTCATCTGGTTGGGTTCTGGTCAAAGCTTAGCCCTAACCGTCCAAGCTAGGTCAAATAGGTACCAGCTGCAAGTTTGGGAGTTCACACACACCTCTCTGCATTTCAGACCAGCTAACTCCTTCACTCTTAGCCCTAGCCCCTAGATGTTGTCACTGCCCGTGGGCTCAGGAGTTCACACAAGTTTCTAAACTTCAGACCACCCAGCCCTTCCTCTTCTCTCTCTCATCTCAAGGTCAGTGGTGCCAATAGAACATGTCCAAACTCAGCCCATGTCTTCATTGCTGCATTTCCCCCAATTCTACTTACAAGTAGATCCAAGTGGTTACCAGCGAACATCCTAGACAGTTTTCTGGTTCCCTTTAACTCTCAGTCCTGTTGTTGTTAAGTGTCATCAAGTCAGTTCCAACTCAGTGACCCTGTATAGGGTTTCTGAGGAGCAGCTGGTGGGTTTGAACCATCAACCTTGTGGCTCGAAGTCCATTGCTGATCCTCCAGCACCATACCAGGAGTCCTAGAAAGGTATTTTCTCTCATTGCCAAACTTTCCTTGCCTTGATGCCTCCAAAGCAAACAGCTTGCTTAAAATTCAAAAAGCCTAACAGTCCACTTTTTTTTTTTTTTTTTTCTTTTTTTCTTGCATAAATGCCCTGTTATCTCAGCAGTTCTGGTTGGTCTATATGTCTTTTCAAATGCAAATGTACTAACTCTGAGGGTTCTGGGTGAGTCTCAGGATTCTACCTAAGGCCCCATGCTCTACAAAGGCTTAAATCAAAAACCTGTTTCTTTCTAGGCAAATTTAGTTCTCCTTTTAGTAAATCCAACCAAGTAGAGGTTGAAGGTGGACTTACAAACTCTTTGTAATCATAATTCCCAATATTCATTTCTATCGCACATGT
>NW_006408542.1:7630354-7637749 GCF_000296735.1 Chrysochloris asiatica | reverse complement strand
CCTATCAATTATCCTGTTTAATCAGTGTGACATCAGCTCTAGGCAATTCCAGAAGCTGCTTTTAAGCCTCAGCTGAAGCACTTCTCATTGCCCTTTGTTCTTTCTTATAAAACCTTATGCTTCCATGAATCCAAAGCTATTGCAATGAATCCCACTCCAGATGCCAAGTGCAAAAGCCATGTTGAGTCAGACATGGCCCTACAAGAATCAAACTCAAAATCAGCCCCAGGCCCATTTCTATGACAAGGAGATCAGATTTTGTTTCTCTCGAACCCCATGTTCTCTTAGTACCACAGACCTTAGGCTGGGTTTTCTAGAGAAGCAAAACAGTGACACTTATATATATATATATATATATATATATATATATACACATAGAAAAGTTTATTTCAAGGAAGTGGCTTACAATTGTAGAGTCTCAGGTCCTCAGTGGAAGAGAATGAGAGAGCCTTTCCTGTATGTCCATTATATTGGGAGCAGGCCATGCCCCCAAGGAAACACCCATTCAATTGATTGGCTGTTCATAGATAATCATCATGGAGTTAACTATGCCTCCTCATAGTTAAGCACCATAGGGTTAACTGCTAAACCACTAGGAATCCTGACCTAATCAAGTTGACAAAAACCATAACTATTACTGGGGCCTTCCTCTTTTTTACTGATCCTCCACATTAACAAGCATGATGTCCTTCACCAGGAACTGGCCCCTCCTGACAGGTCCAAAGCATGAGAGTGAAATCTCACCTTCCTCACTTCTCATATGCAGCATTCTGTCTGTACTTCTTCAGAGACAAATTTATAAAGATTACAACTTGGAAAACCCTATGGTTCTACTCTGTTCAAAGGAATTTCTATGAATACAACTCTAATCAATGGCATCTAACAACAATACCACATATGCTGTAAATGATGTTTCCTTTGTTGTATATAGGGCCGCAATAAATCAGAAGCAACTTAACGGTACCTAGCAACACCATCAGCACCACATAGACTCATTAGAAGAATAAACAATCAACATGTATTGAGTGCTATCTCTATGTCAAGTACTATTCTAAAGGTTTTATGTAAATTTAATAATTTCTCAACTCAACTCTGAGAAATAATATTATCCACATTGAGAAACTGAAACAGAATTTCCATTGCTTTCCCAAGGACCTAGAGCCATATGAATTTGGCTGTAGTGTCCTGATGAATAATCACTATACATCCTGCCTTGTGAAGAGAATTAAATAATGTGTACACAGCACAGTGCCTGGCATGTACACATATGTTTGTTATTACAGTATTGGAGTCCTGGTGGTGTGGTGTTGTAAGATAAGCATTGGATTTCTAACCAAAAGGTTGGTGGTTCAAACCCACCAGCCACTCCTTGCAAACCCTATACAGCAGGAGTACGGAAAGTCTGGCCTGTACGCCATATAAGGCCTGTGAAATCATTTGGTCTGGCCCTGCCAAGGCAACCACAGTTCTAGCCATTATATTGTTGTTGTTAAGTTCCGTCAAGTCAGTTCCAACTCATAACAACCCTGTTTAGGGTTCCCAAGGCTGTAAGTCTTTATAGGAGCAGAATGTTTCATCTTTCTCCTATGGAACTGCTGATCGTTTTGAACTGCTGACCCTGAGATTAGCAGCCCGACTCATAACCACTACACTATGTGCTCCTTTGACCCACCAATTAGGGTTGAGTTAATTAAATGTTTGACCAAATATATCAGGCTAATTTTTAAACTGAAAATTTTGTATCACCCTCAAATGGTGTTATAAGTTTTGATAGGAAAAAAGTTCCCACCCCTGCTATACAGGGTTGCTGTGAGTCAGAACTGACTCAAGGGCACTTAACAAAAAAAAAAAAAAAACCACATTATAGTATTACCAGTCCTTGGGCAGTGCAAAAAGTTAATGGACTCAGGGATAACTGAAAGGTTGACAGTTCAAATCTACCCAGAAATGTCTCAAAGAAAGGTCTGGTGATCTACTTCCCAAAATATCTCAATCGAAAACCCTATGGAGCATAGGTCTACTCTGACACGCAATTGAAAAATTCCACGCCATGAATCGGGATTTACTCAACAGCAACTGGGTATTTTAATATTACCATGCACCTGAGTCTTCTTTGTGAATTCCTGTTTGGGTTGCCACCTGACCCTCTGTGGTATCCATTCACCACATTTTCAGTTTGGCTCATCAACAGATAAGGTCACAATACAGATCTTTTGAAGCCATTCTGACTGGTTTAAGTCACTGGAAATTTCACTGAACAGCCATGCAGAATGACCAATAGGATCTGTAGTACTTTTTAATTTTTTGTGTAATTTGGCAGTTAATTTCGAAAATCATTAGGAAATCTATTTTATTGACAACTGACTTGAAACGTAGTAAATCTTAACCAGAATAAAAACAGTGAAAAAGCTGACCCTCTAACATGTTGTTGTTGTTGTTAATTGCCGTCGAGTCGGTTCCGACCCATAGCGACCCTGTACAGGGTTTCCGAGGGTGTAAATCTTTATGGGAGTAGAAAGCCTCATCTTTCTCCCGCGGAGTGGCTGGTAGTTTCGAACCGCTAGCCTTAAGGTTCGCAGCCCGATTCGTAACCACTACGCTACCAGAGCTCCTCTAACATAGCCAACATCAATGAACACACTCTGGAGAAACTATGAAATGGGAACCTAATTTTCTATGTAATCTTTCACCTAAAACACAATAAATTCCCCCCACCCCCACTGGTACATCTCTACAAGAAATGTAGCCACTACTTATTTTAATAAATTCATCTGCATAATCATGATATATGTTAAAGTGCTCAACTTTAGTTGCATAATTTGAAAGCAAATTTTTTTGTGTTAATATGTTAGTAGAAGTCAGTATGTTAACTTACGTGGAAGGAGAAGAGGTGGAGAAGGGCAATGAGGGCAGATAAAAAGTTTTCCCAACTAGGGAAAAAGAAAAACAAATGGTAGCAAAAGAAACCATAAAAAAAGATGCAATTGCATTCTAAATCTACATATTTTGTCCTCATTGTATTCATGTCTTGTAGCTTTTCTAAAGCATCAAGACTATCAAAAGGGATCATAAAATTATTCCACTCTGCGCCAACTGTATTTTGTAGAGAACAAAACATTGGTACTCAAGCACTACTACCAGATGTTGTTGTTAAGTGTCACCAAGTTGGTTCCAATTCATAATCACCCTTAACAGCTTTCTGAGGAGCAGCTGGTGAGTTTGAAATGCCAACCTTGTTGTCCAAAGCAACCTTTAGGTAGTTTACAGTGCTAACCCTACAGTGCCACACCAGGACTCCAGATAGGCTGGGATTTGAATATTAGCCTTGTTGCTTACTAGCTATGTAACCTTGAGCACATTACTAAACCTACTGGGCAGTTCTACCATGTTCTATAGGGTCAATCTGAGTCCAAATAAACTTGACAGCACAGAGTTATTTAATTAAATGCTCTCATTTACTAGTGGAAGTAGAGAGAAAAAAAATTGGGAAGCTGCTCTCTTTCCTGTATTTAAAATAACATCTCACGTTAAGAGAGTCATTTCTTAAGAAGTACCAGTATTCTGAAAGGGCTGATGTGATTTCAAAGTGCATTTAGGATGAATTCAGCTCCCTGAGGCTTATGTGCATAGATTTTGGAAGGAAGGAGTTTATCCTAGGATTTTTATAGCCACCTTCACATGCCAATGGAAGATAAACATTACTTTCCTCGTATTTGAATTTTGAATAATAGAACTTATACAGCAATTTTTGTGTGTGTTTTCATCATACAAAAGCTGTTCAATAAATGACGTTATTGTTAAAATTTTTTATTAGTTTTTCTTTTACTACATTTCTGTGACCTAAATGAAGAAGCTTATTTAACGCATATACCCAGATATTTCTAGGAGTTGTTTTTATTGCTGTTGTTAAGTGCCATTGAGTCGGTTCCGACCCATAGTCGCCCTGCGTAGGATTTCCGCGAAGCAGCTGGTGAGCTTGAACTGCCAACCTTGCGCTTCAAACTGATTTTGCAATCCAGCGCATTAACCCACAGCACCACACCAGGACCCCTTTCTAAAAGTGGAGGGATTTCAATTTAATCCAAATTCTAAAAAAACCAAAAACCTCCCACCACCTTTTAGTCTATTTCAACTCATAGCGACCATGTATAGGGTTTCCTAGGCGTGATTAGTTGTGGGAGAGATCCGTTGGATCTTGTCCCCTCTCTCGGGGTTCAATTTATTGCTGCAACTCTCTGATTTGTTTTACTTATGGGGACATGGCCATTCTGTTGCCAGTTTTTCCCAAGAATTAAAACTATTTTAAAATAGAGGCAATTTGATTTAGAAAATTAACTTCTGTACAAATAGAATTCATTTACAGCTGGTTATTCAACTATCCAGTAACAGCATAATAAAAACTGTAAGGCCTTCATTTAATTAAAGGAGCCATTGTGATGCCATGGTTAAGTGCTCAGCTGCCAACCAAAAGACTAGCAGTTCAAACCCACCTCGCAGTCTTCCTTCATAAAGATTTACAGCCTAGGAAACCCTATGGGGCAGCTCTACCATGTTCTATAGGGTCAATTTGAGTCCAAATAAACTTGACAGCAGAGGGTTATTTAATTAAATGCTCTCTTTTACTAGTGGAAGTAGAAATAAAAAATTGGGAAGCTGCTCTCTTTCCTGTATTTAAAATAACATCTCACATTAAGACAGTCATTTCTTAAGAAGTACCAGTATTCTGAAAGGGCTGATGTGATTTCAAAGTGCATTTAGGATGAATTCAGCTCCCTGAGGCTTATGTGCATAGATTTTGGAAGGAAGGAGTTTATCCTAGGATTTTTATAGCCACCTTCACATGCCAATAGAAGATAAATAGCAGGATTTAAGACTTCATTTTGAAACAAAGACTAAAACAAAGTTGGAAAACAAATGAATGAAATATTAAGCAATGAAATCTGAGTAATATTATTTGTACCACTGTGAGTCAAAATGTCAATACCTACTAGCTATGGCACACCTCACTGGTTCATACTTTGGAAAACTGTAACTGCTTCAAATTTACCACTGAAAGGGACTTTGGGAGAATGAAACTAGCCATTGCCTTCTTTCATGCATGTTATATATTGATCTCAATAAGCAAACCTTAATGATCAGAGAAAGGATTCTTAAAATATTCTAATGGCATTTTCACATTCTGAATATATACTTACAGTATATAATTCCCTTATACGTTTTATACTTACCCAAAAACTATTCAAGAATTTCCCATTATGTGCAAAATTTAAAGACCTAAATTCTGGCCTGTCTTCCTTTTTCTGAGATAGTAGCTTGACTGATGTACTAGTCCAAAATATATAAATGGGAGCTCCCATGAATATACACCAAGAAGTATGTGGTATAATTGTTGTTGTTGCTAAGTGCCATTGAGTCGGTTCCGACCAATAGCGACCCTGTACAGGGTTTCCGAGGCTGTCAATATTTATGGGAGCAGAAAGCCTCATCTTTCTCCTGCGGAGCCACTGGTAGTTTCGAACTGCTGACCTTGCGGTTTGTAACCACTACACTACTAGAGCTCCTTTACATGGTATAATTAGAAGACCCAAAATAAGGAGTCCTGGTGTGACATCATAGGATAAACATTAGACCACAAGGTCAGTTTGAACCACAAGGCCAGGAGTTCAAACTTACCAGCTGCTTCTGTGAAATCCTAAGCAGGGTCGCTATGAATCAAACCCAACTGGAAAGCACTAAACAACAACAACTCTAAGTCTGTAATGATCTGGTAATAGTAGAGCTGATTTTACTCAGTATTTACAATGTGCCAAAGCATTGTGCTGAGCCATTTAGAAGAATTTATTTAATCAGGAACCCAACATGTTTGAAATAGTCTATAAAAATGAAAGATGTGCTCATCTTTATAATAATAGTCTACTGTGTTTTTAACCAACTCTAAAAAGTCAAACGAACTTGGGCATAAATTATTAGCAGACTACACATATCATTCTCTGCTTCTACTGATAGAGAAATGTATTCGCTCTAGAGAAGATTATATTTAGACTGTAGCTTCCTCACTCCTTTTCTAGCACATAAAGAAAACAAATTGAATGTCTTTTTATTTTGAAGATAAGTGCTAGTACTTAGCTTCTTAGCTGCTGAACCAATTCATTATAAAATGAAAAACTTCTGGGAGACAAAAGAACAAAAACTGACTCTCTGTTCAATACTTATTTATGCAATTACTATTATTTTTGTTTGTTTCCCAAACCCCTTAAAATTTTTAGTAAGTCTCCAAATAAAAATCTTAATGCTAAGCTATTTGCTAATAACTACATTTTTCGGTTCAGAGGTGGAACTACAACCTCAGATTGGTAAATAAAGCATCCAGGGTCAGGCAAATTTGGTCTCTGATATCAAAGTCAGATGGAGATCTAAAGAGGGTTGGGAACATGGCGACCAAGTTCCTAGGCAAAACTCTATCACCATTTAGTGAGGGATTTTCTAATTTCCATTCAGCCTCTCTTGGAATCTTCATGTCTTCATGTGTGAAATAGTTTTTGCTCTTCAAAAGACTTTAAAAAGGTCCTCTTATGGAGCAGATTTGCTTAATGCAATACATCGTTTGATTTCTTGATTGCTGCTTCCATGAGTGTTGATAGTTGATCCACAAAGAATGACGTCCTTGACAACTTCAATCTTTTCTCCGTTGATAAGAATGTTGTTTATTGGTCCAGTGGTGAGGATTTTTGTTTTCTTTACATTGAGATGCAATCCATGCTGAAGGCTGTGTTCTTTGATCTTCATCAGTAAATGTTTTAAGTCCTCTTCACTTTCAGCAAGTAAGGTTGTATCATCTGCATATTTCAGGTTCTTAATGAGTCTTCCTCCAATCCTGATGTCACGTTTTTCTTCATATGACCCAGCTTCTTGATTGATTTGCTCAGCATACAGGTTGCCTAAGTATGGTGAAAGAAAACAACCCTGTTGCATACCTTCCTTAATTTTACAACATTCAGTGTTCCCATGTTCTGTTCAAACAACTGACTCTTGGTCCATGTACAGATTCCTCAGGAGCACAATTAAGTGTTCAGGAATACTCATACTTTGCAATGTGGTCCATAGCTTGTCATGATCCATACAATCAAAAGTCTTTGCGTAGTCAATAAAGCACAGGCAAACATCTTTCTGATATTCTCTGCTTTCAGTCAAGATATATCGGACATCAACAATGATATCCCTCGTTCCATGGCCTCTTCTGAATCCAGCTTGAACCTCTGGCAGTTCTCTGTCAATGTATGCTTAAAGCCCTTTCTGTATTACCTTTAAAACTTTACTCGCATGGGCTATCAAAGAGATTGTCCAATGATTTCTGCATTCTGTTGAGTCACCTCTCTTTGGAATGGGCACAAATAT
>NW_006408542.1:7623171-7629014 GCF_000296735.1 Chrysochloris asiatica | reverse complement strand
TTTGTCAGATTCAAAATGGCCAATACCAGTCCATTTCAACTCACTAATGCCTAAGATATCAATATTTATGCGTTCCATTTCATTTTTGACAACTTCCAGTTTTCTTAGATTCATACTTCATACATTCCATGTTCTGAGTATTAATGAATGTTTACAGCTGTTTCTCTTCATTTTGAGTTGTGCCCCATCAGCAAATGAAGACCCCACTGGCTTTACTCCCACTGGCTTTATTCCATTCACGTCATCACGGTCAACTCTACTTTGAGGAAGCAGCTCTTCCCCAGTGTCATTTTGAGTGCCTTCAAATCTGAGGAGCTCATTTTCCAGCAATATATCTGACAGTGTTTCTCTGCTATTCATAAGGTTTTCAGTGACTAAATATTCAGAAATAGTTTGTCACTCCTTCTTCCTAGTTTGTCTTCATCTGGAAGCTAATCTGAAACCTGTCCACCATGGATGACCCTGCTGGTATTTAAAATACCGGTGGCATAGCTTCCAGAATCACAGCAACTCACAAGCCACCACAGTACAACAAACTGACTGACAAATGGTGGGACGTATATATATAAAATGGATAAATTAGTATAGACTCTGGGAAATCTGCAAGAAATTATGGAATACTACAGTATAAACCAGAAAATAGAAGGTACAAATGTAGCTGCTCCATACTGATACCACTACACACATGCTAGACACTTGTGTGATGAAGGATGTTGTTGTTGTTGTTGTTGTTATGTGCCGTGGAGTCGGTTCCAACTCATAGTGACCCTGTACAGGGTTTCCAAGGCTGTATATCTTTACGGGAGCAGAAAGCCTCATCTTTCTCCCATGGAACAGCTGGTGGATTTAAGGCTATAGTCCTTAAAATCTTATGGTTTCATGAAGAAGACTGAGAAAGAGGTAAAAGCTAACTATTTTAATAGTTGTCTTCCAAGTGCTGTTTGGTCAGATAAACATACATAAGGAAGTCGTCTAGAGGATGGGAAGCTTAAACTAGATTCTAAAGGATAAACTGGAATTAGTTGAGAGAAGGAACCCAGTGGGCTAAGGTAATATCAGAACATAATTAATTCACAAAAGAGCAAGTTTGGCTATCATTCAAACTGGGGGGATGTGATAAAGGAGGTGAGAGTGGTTATTTAGAGATCAGATCATGAAAGCTATTGACTGCTCTCAAAAAAGCTTGTATTTTGTTAATGGTAATGAGGAGCCACTTTAATCAAAGGATCAGATCCAATATAAATCTTAATTAGGTCTCTCTGGCAGTTGTTTGGGTGATGGGTTGGGGTCAGGGAGGCCAGTTAGAAAATACCAGTACAATAATCAAGGTAAAATATGATGAAGTCCAAGGTGAAGGCAAACATTCAGATAATCAAAAGGACAGAAAATAATAGATTCTGGAAACTACACGTTGGTTAACTACATTTTCATCTCTAGAAAACTTTGCAGAATGCATTTAAATGATAATTGGATAGCTTAAAAAAAAAAAAAAATGTTGATCACTAGGAGCCAATATGTGTTCACCAAAATAAAACATCCAGACCAACTTCCCCTCCCTTCTGGTGGAGAGAGCTGCCCGGTGGCATAGAGAAAGATTTAGAGGACTGTGTACCTTTACTTCTCCTTGCTAGTGGCTCTGGTTCCTCTTGATGCATAGCTGTTAGTGTCATCCCTTTGTCTGGACCTTGTCATTTACTGCAATAATTTAGATAAAGCTGTCTTTGTAAGGATTGTTAGGACTTCAGTGAGACACTTACAACTTAAAAATTGGGCCTTTAAATTCAAACAAGGTCTAATAAAAGGGCCTGCCTTAAAAATATTTTCCTTGCCTCCATGAGCAATTGCCTCTGTTGCCATGAGACCAGAAGAAACTGAATGGTGCCCAGATACTGTTACTGAACATGTTGATCAAAGATTCTATAGACAAATCCTGATAAAATGGGGAGAAAAACAGAACAGAATTCCAAATTCTCATGAAATTGAGACTTTGTGGAGTCATGGAGTTTATTCAAATTTTCAGGTTGGATGAACCCCTGGAATTATTGCTCTGAGACATGCCATAAACAAAAACAAAAACAACAACAACAACACACACACACACACCAAAAAAAAAAAAAACAAAAAAACCTGAAGTCTTCTTAACACCAAACAATAGCTTAGCTAGTTAAGAATGTCTGTTGTGAGCATTATGCTCTTTTAAGATCTACCTGTATGGGTTCAAACTGACAACTGCAACTCAAAAGATTAGGTAGGAACTTTAGGGGGGACAGTAAGTTTATGTTAATGGGTGAAGAACAACTCAGAAAAGCAGGATGAAAATAGTGACAAAACTTAAAGAATGTAATCAATATCACTTAATTGTACATATAGAAGCTGGAATTGGTGTGTTTTTTAAATTGGTTGGGTTTGCTGTATATATTCTCAATATCAAAAATAAATCATTTAAAGTACATTCATATTTATATATATGTATAATTTCCAGTTTCAGAGTCTGGGGCAGCCAGATCATCTCTGAAGCTTTATACTCTGATATATCACATTGTTATTGTTAGCTGCCACCTAGTCAGTCACCAGTTCATAAAGACCCCATGCATCATTCCAATGATCAGTTGAGTATCAAGCAACTATGATCCAGGGGTTTTCATTTGCTTTTTGGAAATAAATAGTTAAATCTTTATTTCTAGTCCTTCTTGGTCTGGAAGTACCTCTAAACTTTATTTACAACAAACAGTCCTCTACTGAGCACATGGGTGCTATGGCCAGGACTCAAACCCACATGAAAGACAAACATTTTTCCAATGCACCACCACCACCCTGCTGATATATCATGAATTCAACATAACACTTCAGATTAGCTTTTGTCAAAGTCTATAGATTTTGTTTTGTATCTGTTGGTCTCAGCTTTAATCCTCATGTAAATTCCCACGAGTACCCAGTAAATGACTGTAGATTCCAAACAGCTTACCGAACTCTGTCTTCCACACCAAGCTCTTTCTGAATATAGGACTTGCACTGACAGTTCTTGCCTGAAATACCTGTTCCCTTACTCTTCAGATGCCTAATTTCTCTTATTTTAGGCCCCAGCTTAAGGCTTTCTCTAATTTTCCTGTCTTAATTATCTAGTCCTAGTATAACAAATACCACAAATGGATGGCTTTAACAAACAGAAATTTATTGTCTCTGAGTTTGTTGTTGTTGTTGCTAAGTGCCGTCGAGTCAGTTCCAACCCATAGCAACCCTGTAGAGGTTTTCCAAGGAGTAACAGGTGAGCTTGAACCACCAATCTTGCCGTTCAAACCGACTTTGCAGTCTAACACATTAACCCACAGCACCACACAGTTTAAGAGGCTAAACGTCCAAATTCAGAGCATCAGCTTGGGAGAAAAATCCATATTTACTTTCAGCATCTGTTGCTTCAGCATTCCATAGAGGTCTTCATGTATCTTGACATCAGTCTTTCCCAGGGATCTAGGACCTTCATAGTGCAGGGACCCCAGGTCCCAAGGATCCACAACCCTCCCAGCTCTTCTTTCTTGGTGGTAGAAGGTCCCTCCTTCTCTGTTCACTTTGTTCTGTGTTTATGTCTTGTATGCTAAAAGATATTGCAGGTCACACCCCTGAGGAAACTCCTTATCAATGAATTGTCCAATCACAGCAGCTCTCATTATGGAAGTGATTATATATTAGATCTAATCATGGAGGTTACTATGTCTTAACTGCCAAACTATTGAGAACATCTTAGGCCCATAAAGTTGACATAAAACCTAACTATCATATTCCCCTGCCTATACAGGGTCCCTTCTTGATTTCATCTCTGCCCCTTATTTGTTTCCTGCAAGACAGTCATTACAACCTATAACTGATTTGTCTAATTTCTGGTTTGGTTTGGTCTTGTCAGTCTCTCCAAGAATTAGAATCTCCTGAGGGCAGGGACTAGGTCTACCTTGTTCATCACTTTATAGCTGGCATGTAGTATCATGCCTGGAATATAAAAGATAGTCCACTAATATTATGGAATGGATATGTGAAACTCTGCCTTTCTTGAATCCTGAATGGTTCAGTTATAATACTCCAGCTTGCCTTGCCGCTCTATGCTCTTTGCCCTGACCAATCACTAGCCTTCTTACCCACACTGTACAGGCAGTCCCTGCATTTTGAATTTGAGATCTGTTTCCAGAGTTCTGTTTAAGTCAAATTGGTAGTTAAGTTTGATACAGGTGCATACAACACTTTGCCAAAAGATGACCCAAACTCACCAGACACTCCAAGGGGAAAAAACGAGGCTTCCATAAAGATTTACAGTCTTGGATATCCTATGGAGCAGTTCTGCTCTGTCTGATAGGGTCACTCCCTATGAGTCAGAATCAATCCAACAGAAGTATGTTCAGTGCAATAAAAGACTCGGAGTCATTTCAGTAATTTAAAGCCTCCATGTATATAAGTGAAGGTGATTGTAATAAAGAATTTGTTGTGAGTAGGAGTTGATTTATCATTTCAAAGTGAGGGCAAATTTAACTAACATTAAAAGGCAAGAACAAGTTCATAAATCAGACACTCATAACCCTGTAGGTTTTTAATGTAGGTATTTCACCTGTAGGTCTCCTGCCTGACTTCTTCCTTCCAGTCTTGTGATAGTTAAGATTTTGTATCAACTTGACAGGGCCAGGATTCTCTGTGGATTAGCAGTTGAGATGTAGTGACTCCCTGCAATGAGATCTGCTGAGAGTAGCCAATCTATTGAAAGGAAGCTTCTACAGTGGTGTGGCCTGCTTCCAGTATATTGGACATTCAGCAAAAACTTGCTTGCTCTCTGCTGGGTCTGGATCTTGCATCTGGCTTGTCTTCTGACCTCTGGTTCTTTGAATTTGAGCTAGTGGCTTGCTCTATTACCTATGGATCCAGGGAGTCATCAGCCGCCTGCCTTCTTACCTGCTGAAACTGCCTGCTCACCTGACTATTGTCTGACCTGCTGATTTTATCTCATCAACCCTGGAGCTACATGAGAAAGAAGCCTCCAGCCTGACATCTGACCAACAGATTCGGGACTTACCTGCCTACACAACTGTGTGAGCCATTTCCTTGATAGAAACCTCTCTTTTGGTAAGGTGGAGAGTCAGAGAAAAAGAGGAAGACCCCCAACGAGATAGATTGGCCAAGTGGCAGCATCGATGGATTCAAGCATGGCAACAGTAGTGAGGCTGGCCCAGGATTGGGCAGTGTTTTGTTCTGCTGTGCATAGATCACTATGAGTCAGTACTGGCTCGATGGCACCTAACAACAACAACAACTGGTTCCACTTCTCTAGAGAACTCAGACTAAGAAAAGTCTCAGTCTCTTTCCTTCGGGCCACACTACACGATGAATAATATCTGTTTGTCTTGGAGGTGTTTCTCCTGCTGCTTCAGAGATCAACTCAAGCTGTTAGCCTCAGCTATTTGTTGTCTCTACTTTTCAAAAAGCAGCCAAAACTTAGCTGCATTGGAATCCTACAGCTAATTCTTGGGAACAGTGTGACTAATACAATTTCAGAAATGATATTGCAGTGGTCTTCACAGACTTATCAATCACATTATGGTTGTGCTTTATCCGGAAGAAATATTGAGAACTTAAAATATGTCCAGAAGGCGTGATAAATTGGTAAACTAATGAAATAGGCAGGATAACATGGGGCTAAACATGTAGACTATGGAGTCAGATCGCATTTAGATTGTGGCTTAGCTACTGATTATGTGATATTTTGCTAAGTTAATTAACATTGTGCCTTAGTTTCTCCATCTGTGAAGTTGCTGTTGTTGTTATTGTTGTTGTTAGGTGCCATCAAGTTGGTACTGACTCATAGCAGC
>NW_006408542.1:7614813-7622291 GCF_000296735.1 Chrysochloris asiatica | reverse complement strand
ATTTATAGTCTTGGAAACCCCTATACAGGGTCGCTATGAGTGGGAACCAACTTGACAGCACACAGCTGTTTAGAAAGACCTAAATGGTGCAATTGGGTAGCACTTAGCTTCTAGCCAGAAGGTTGGCTGTTCAAATCCACCCAGAGGCACATCAGAGGAAAAGCCTAGCAATCACGTTCTGGTAAATTACTGAAAACTCTATGGAGGACTATTCTACCCTGAAGATTGGATCATCATGAATCAGAATCAATTGGACAGCAAATAGATTTGCTTGTTTGAATAAGCCATTTCAAGGATAAATGAGTTGAAACCTGCAAAGCACTTAAAACTGTCGGGCATATATTATGTCAGCGTCAGATGTTATATATGAAGTATGATTAAGACACTGGTGCAGGATTTTCTTCAGTATTCCTCAAGATCATGGTTACTTAGAATGTAGTTTGAGCACCATCATTATTCAGCATCACTTGGGAATTTGTTAGAAATGCAAAGTCTCAGGCCCCACCCCAGACCTACTGAGTCAGGATCTCAATTTACATGAGGTTCCCTAGGGAATTTTGATTAATTTACACCTTCAAATTGAGGGCACTTAGTGCCAAGCTGGAAGGAAGGAGAGACATAGCAAGTAAGATGTGAATTTTGTATAATTAAAAAAATGATTTTTATTCTTTTAGTCCCTTTATTCCTTTTTTAAAGAAACACATTTCAAAATGGAAAGACACAGCAGCCAGAGAGGAAACAACCTCAAGTGTGTGAGTGGGCCATTCCCTTCCACACACAACCAGCGGGCAGCAGCGGTCCAGGCTTTTGCCCCAAATTTCCCATTAGAGAAGCCAAAAACTGAACCAGCTTTCAGGATTATCTTCCCTCCATTATAGAGTCACACAAGGAGCTCTGGTAGCGTAGTGGTTACGAATCGGGCTGCGAACCTTAAGGTCAGTGGTTCGAAACTACCAGCCGCTCCGCGGGAGAAAGATGAGGCTTTCTACTCCCGTAAGGATTTACACCCTCGGAAACCCTGTACAGGGTCGCTATGGGTCGGCTCCGACTCGAAGGCACTTAACAACAACAATAATATAGAGTCACAGAGTCAAAAGGGGGCCAGGAGGGGGGAAAAAAAACAAGTGAAACAGGGAGAACCAAATGCAGCTCCTCTTACTGCCTAGGCCCTGAAGGGAAGAATCACCCGAAATGCAGAATCCCAAACCCAGCGGCTTGGAGTCCTGGTGTGGAGCTGTGGGTTGATGTGCTGGACCGCAAAATCGGCTTGAACAGCAAGGTCGGCGATTCAAGCTCGCCAGCCACTCCTTGGAAACCCTATACAGGGTCGCTGTGGGTCGGAACCAACTCCATGGCACTTATCAACAACAACCCGCGCTACTAAACCACACCCCCTTCACCACAGTCCTAGGGAATGTCCACCAGGGCACCTGTGCCATCAGGAAGAACCAAGGAGCCTGGAGGTCCTCACATTATAGAAGCCAGAGTGGTGGTGTGCATTTGAATCCCCACAGTGCCACTCACCCATGCAGAAAAGCCACGGGCAGTCCAGCAAACCTTATACTATCAACCAATGAAAATTAATTACAGTCTCAAGAAGGAACATAATATGTAAGACAAACCCAAAGAAGCTGCAAAATCGACTGCAAAGATATGCGAAGGAAACCTGAGAGAAATATAGACTTGCTTGGCCCCACTTAGTGAGCAAAATATATAGCATATTTTGAATATATATAATATAGCATAAATAGTAAAAAATATAGCATAGTTTGAAGGATCATGTTAAGAAAGGTTTGGGCTGTAACAGAAATACTGTAAAAAAGGCAAAATCTCTTTAAAAAAAATAGAATGACACAATTATGTTTTCATAAGCAACTTTCCAATACCATTTTTTTGTGTTTATATTTGGTTTCCTAACTAGAGTGTAAGATATTCTTTGCAGACCATGCCCCTGATTTCTTTCAACTTCCTTAAACAGAAGCTAATAACATAGGGTTGCATGTAGTAAGAGCTCAATAAATGTATTAATAAATTTAGGGAGATACTGATCTCACCAGGGTCACTATGAGTCAGAACCAACTCTACCTGAACTTTACAACAACAACAACAACAAGGTCATTAATAGCAATTATACAATGAGTGTGAGGCACTAAAAGATCAGAATTTGTTACAAGCCTCTTCTTGTACCCACCCCTACCCCAGGAATTTACACAAGGAGGAATATTTGTAAATGGTTAGGAAAAAGTGTAAACATACAGAGATTGAGAATCCTTGTTGTACCTCTAACTCAGCCCTTATTAGGGCTGCAATTTCTGTAAACAAAGGTGAAAAACACGAGTTTCAAAACAAATAGAAATATTGGGGCTGGTGGCTGAATTTCCATTTTGTCCCACATGAGGATTTCTCTCTCCTCAGTTACCTGCTTCCTTTTCTTCTTTTGAAAAATGAATAAATAAAGATAACCCGTGAGGCAGTGGGACCTGGTGACTATTTGAAAAATAATTTAACTCCATCAAGGTCCAGAGTGAAATCACCACTCCAACAGGTCCTAAACAACAGTGTGATGTAGAAGGAATCACACAGAGCTCAGTGGCCCTGGGGGAAGGGTGTCTTGGCCTTAAGGGGAGACAAGGAAGGATTTGGAATCAGCTGGTATATGGCATCCAAGCAGCAAAAACCTTTTGATGCCTGTAAGGAAATGAGATAGAGAGCAGAGAAGAGAAGAAAATCAGAATTGTGTTACAGCCTAGGGATGCCAGACAAGTCCACCATATTTGAAGGCATCAAAGAGGTTCGTTTTTTTCAAGGCTCATTACTAAGCCAAGGGTCAGAAAGGTGGAACAAATAGCTTACTTATTATTTTAAGACTGCTTTGTAGGCTTAAGCTGGTTCCAAGAGAATAGGACAGGGAAATGTTTCAATGTCAGAATGATAACAAAATAATCAAGTGTCAAATATGAAAGTTATAGCAAAAGAGATTAACAGGAACATAAATGGCATGGTGATGGTGGTGTTGGAGTTGGTTCCAACTCATAGTGACCCTGGAAAGGGTTTGTTGTTGTAAGATGCCATTTATAAGACTGTAAATCTTTACGGAAGCAGAAAGCCTCATCTTTCTCTCTCAGCATGACTAGTAGACTCAAACGGCTGATCTTTCCATTAACAGCCCAGCTGGTAATCCACTACGTGACCAGGGCTCCTAGGAAGTGGCATGTGTGCCCTTAAAATCTTCAACTATCTCATAATGAATGTATTTACTGAAAGCAGTTGTTTAGGAGGGATATACCATATTTGGGTCTGTATTAAGTCACAGAGTGAAGAGGAAGAGAAGAAAAAAGTACTTTATCAAGAAGGAAATGAGTCAAGTAACAACATAAGAATCCCTAGAATAGCGCTGAAGTAAATGTACTTAGAAACCTCAGAGTTCGTTAACCCTAGGGAGAAGAGAACTGTAAATCTAGGCTCTTCTTTGTTTACCATTTATACTTCTGGAACTCGGTGAAAGTTCAATCAGAACTGCAGATTTATACACTATACATTTTTTAAATATATTCTTGAAGCATCACCTGTCACTTAAAAAGATTCAATGGCACAAGATAAAGACCGTGTAAAATTGAATACAACATTTAGAAATAGATTGATTTCTAATACAAATGTTTCCAGCCCAAAATGGAAATCATTACCTAGCTCAGGAATATTATTCAGACAATGAAATTTGATCCCAAAAATGGAGTTCAATTTACTGACAAGGGTTCTTTTAGTGATTTCTGGAAAACAAAATCAAACAAATTTCCTGCCTATGCAAGAGTACTTTATGTTGTTACTGTTTTTGTTAAGCGCCATCCAGTCAGTTTCGACTCATAGCAACCCTGTATAGGGTTTCCAAGGAGCAGCTGTTGGGTTTAAGCCCTCAATCTTATAGTTAGCCATCAAGTGCTGATCCTACAACGCCACACCAAGACCCCAATTTACTTGAATACTATTAATCAGGCAATTGTTATTGTTCTGACTTATCGCTTGATTCTTAACTCTTTATTTCAAAAACAATAGCTGCTTTTCTACCAAAATTCTATTCATCCTTTCATGCTATAATAATAGAAATTTCTTCACTCTTGAATTCTACTAATTTCCATTAATTTTCACTAAATTAGCAGTTCAAACTTTGTTGAGATTTTCTTTATTCATCCTAAGTGTTTGTTCATCTAATTCTGCTCCCCTCAGGGATCTATTACCTCAGATGTGGACACAAGGTGACTCTGTCGGATAAGCATTGGGCTGCAAACCATGAGGTGGTTCAAGCCCAGCAGCCAATCTGTGGTGAAACCTATATATGTATGTAAAGAGAAGTTTATTATCTTACAGCTGTAGAGTCCCAGGTCCCCATCTTAAGAGAAACTATCCCTTATATTGGGAGCAGGCCCTACCTGCAAAGGAAGCATTCCTTTAATTGGCTAATCATAGCCGCTCATCATAGAGTTAACTGTGCCTGTATTAGGTTTCATCACCATGGGAATAAGCACATCCCAACTGCTAAACCTCTGGAAATACTGGCCTAGTCCAATAGACACAGAAACCTTACAATTGCAGCTGGACAAAGGTGAGGCTTTCTGCTTCCACAAAGACGTAAAGCCTATTAGCCCTATTCAGGGTTGCTATGAATTGGAATAGACTTGATAGCACTTAACAATTGTTGTTGTTAAGTGCTGTCGAGTCGGTTCCGACCCATAGAGACCCTGTACAAGATTTCCGAGGGTGTAAATCTTTACGGGAGTAGAAAGCCTCATCTTTCTCCCGCGGAGCAGCTGGTAGTTTCGAACCGCTGACCTTAAGGTTCACAGCCCGATTCATAACCACTACAATAACCACCTCAAATATACTCATTCTTTTGTGTTTGTTTTTCTGTTACTTCATTTCCCCTTAAAAATAACCATTAGCAGTTTTCGTGATTTTTTTGCCCATTCTGGCCTCCAAGGACGCACTCTGGCTGCACTTCTTCCAACACAGTGCTGTTGGTTCTTTCGGCTGCCCATAGCACTTTGAATATTCTCCTCCAACAACATAACTCAAAAGCATCAATTCTCCCTGTGAGTCAAAATTTTAATAACAGCACCTACCAAAAACAACAAAGCATTTCCAAAAGTTTTAATTAACTAAGTGATCGCTACTTTAGATATTTGCTTCAGAAATGCTTTCCTAATACCCTTACTGCACTTTTTGACTACTTCTATTCCCTACTGCCTGGTAGCTACAGGAAAACTGTTGTTGTCAACTGGGTTCCAACTCACAGTGGCACTGTATAGAGTGTCCGAGGAGCAGCTAGTGGATTTGAACTGCCAACCTTGTGGTTTTCAGTACAGTGTTGACTCGCAGTGCTTAGGTCTCATCAAATCTGTTAAGAATTAAAAAAGTGGTGATGGTTATATGCTTTGGAGTCAGTTCTGACTCATACCAACCCTGTACAGGGTTACCAAGGCTGTAATCTTTATGGGAGCAGAAAGCTTCATCTTTCTCCCTTGGAACAGCTGAAAAAACAGCTGGTAGTTTCAAACTGCTGATCTTGGGGTTAGCAGCCTAACTCACAACCACTACGCTACCAAAGCTCCTTATAAAATAAGTATGTGTAATCAAATAGGAGTCCTATTATGGTGCTGTGGGATAAAGCACTGATCACAAGGTCAGTTTGAACTACAAGATTGATGGTTCTAATTTACCAGCTGACCCTTGGAAACCCTATACAGGCTTGCTATGAGTTGGAATCAGTTTGGTAGTCCTGGTGTGGTACTGTGGGTTAATGTGCCAGACTGCAAAGCCATATCAACTCCAAGGTTAGAGGTTCAAGCTCAACAGCTGCTCCTTGGAAACCCTATACAGGGTGCTATGGGTCGGAATCGACTCGACAACACTTAACAACAACAGCAGTAATCAAATAAGAGTCAAACTACTTCCAGTTAAATAACTGCCTTATGCATTTTTATCTTTCTCAATCCTTTTGCTTAAAATAGAGTTTCACAGATACTGTTTTCTTCTACATATAACTCACTCATGTAAATAACTCGAACACCATAAGTGCATCGGGCACTATCCTCCAGGAAGTTGCAAGGTTTACAAACAAAAAATAAAGTACACATTATTAGTGTAAAATAGAGCACTGCACACTAAATTCTCAAAGCTGTTTACCCTAAATATTCCTAAAGATACTGTTTCTAAAAGACCAGCTCATTAGCTATTAAAAGTAGCTTTTGGATTATCTATTTTTTTATACTTTGAAAGCATCAGTAATATTAGACTACCACTTAAATTACTGCATTTAGAGTACTTAGCACTGATTTTTTTTTTTTTTTTTTAAGTAAATAGACCTTAAGAATCTGGTGTCGCCAGGATTAAACTCCTGACTACACATGTTGCTCCATGACTAAGGGTTCTGTTTTTGACTGTTTCAGGTACTTGACTGAGCCCAGCATGCAGGCTTTCTTTCAGTGTGTTCACATTTGGAAAACTGTTTGGCCTTTGTAAACCAAACATTAGGATAATTGCTCAAGATTCAGATAAACCATCCTAAAAAAAACTATCCCAAATAGCAATCAGTACTGCACTTTCTCTGCATTTTTTAATGCCTGAAAACCAAATTATCTGGAATGAGGTCTACACAAGAAAGTTCTAATGGCTTCACTGTTTTGTTTGCTGGGATTATCTTTGCAGATAACTTCGTATTTCCATCACTAATAGACTTCTTTCAAAGAGAAAAGACATTTCAGTAGGGTTGGACAGTCCTTAAACTTGTTTTTATGTTGTGTGTGTGTTTTCCATTATGCCTGGGCCAACCTAGTCTTCTTGAAAAGGAGTGGGTTTTCATGTACAGGCTTGATTTGCCATGTGCGTTACAACATAAATCAGAGAGCTTTTGCAATTAACCACTCATAAAAAGTATAATATTTTGGTCTCTTTAATTTATACATACAGCCACATCTAATGTTTTTTTTCTCAGTCCTAAGACTCTTCACAAAGGAGCTATGGTAGCGTAGTGGTTACTAATTGGGCTGCTAACCTCAAGGTCAGTAGTTCAAAACAACCAGCGGTTCCGCAGGAAAAAAGATGAGGTGTTCTGCTCCCGTAAAGATTTACAGCCTCGGAAACCCTGTGCAGGGTCACTATGAGTCGGAAACAACTTCATGGTACTTAACAACAACAACAAGAAGACTCTTGACATTGCTAGAAGTAACACTAATAATCACACTTTCTTTGAATTAGAGAAAGAGCTTCCCTCATCTATGATTAGAAGGATCCTTAGAAGTAATCTAATCTTTCCTACTCAGGAACTGCTTCTACAGCATCTCTCCTGGATTTGCTGCTATTCAACTATGTACCTTCACTGAAAGGATTCCCCTGCCTCCCAAAACAACATACTTCATTGTGAGCTATTATTATTTGCTTAATAATAACTGAAAAACAGTAATGTCTAACATTAGCAAGTTCTAGGT
>NW_006408542.1:7592561-7613403 GCF_000296735.1 Chrysochloris asiatica | reverse complement strand
CTCATGAGCACAATGAAGTGTTCCAGAATACTCATACTTCACAGTGTTGTCCATAGTTTGTCATGATCCACACAATCGAAAGCCTTTGCATAGTCAATAAAGCACAGATAAACATCTTCATGGTATTCTCTGCTTTCAGCCAAGATCCATCAGACATTAGCAATGATATCCCTTGTTCTATGGCCTCTTCTGAATCTGACTTGAACCTCTAGAAGTTCTCTGTCAATGTATGCTTGCAGCCATTTCTATATTATCTTTTGTAAAATGATGATTTCCGCATTCTGTTGAGTCACATCTCTTTGGAATAGGCACAAACACAACCATTTTTTAAAAATCATTTGTTATTTTTGTTTACTTTTTTAATATGCATTTTCTATGATTTCTCTATGTAAGGAACCTCTCAATCACCTATACCAAAAAGAGTTAACATCATTTATAACGTTGACAGGTTCCAAAATGTTGCTCTATGCTCCACACCAGACATTCCAAGTCATTCCAGGATCTCAAATCACTTGATAGATTGTGGTCTCTGGCTGGCATTCAGACACTTAGAGTAAAAACAATGACCCTTTCAGCCAATGAGCTTCCACCTACTAAAACTGGCTGTTGCTCCTGCTGCTGCTCTGTGCCATAGGGTCGGTTCTAACTCATAAAGACCCTGTATAGGGTTTCTGAGACTGCAAATCTTTCAGGAAGCAGAAAGCCTCATCTTTCTTCTGCAGAGCAGCTGGTATATTCTAACTGCTGACCTTGTGGTTAGCAGCCCAATACATCCCCCACCATAGTACCAGGCTCCTTCTAAAACTGACTAGTATTTTAAATTTCAACCTGTGACTGACAATGATTTGCTTTCTGGAAATTCCTGGGCCCCTGTTGTCTCACTTACCTTGCTTTGGACACTTCATCAGGAAAGACCAATCACTAGAAAGGGACATCATGTTTGGTAGAGTTTCAGCAAAAACAAGGAAACATTCAAAGAGGGTAAATTATGTAGTTTACAATGCCAATAACAACAAATTCAAGAGAAATGGCATCACATTCATCATCAAAAAGAACATTTCAAGATCTATCTTGAAGTACAGTGCAGTCTGTGATAGGATAACATCCATATGTCTATATGGAAGAACAATTAATATCACTATTATTCAAATTTATGCACAAACCACTAAAGCCAGTGATTATGAAATTGAAGAATTCTACCAATTTCTGTTGTTTGAAATTGATCAAACATGCATTCAAGATGTATACAGGTGATTATCGTGCATTCATGATAATTACTGTTGATTGGAATGTGAAGATTAGGAACAAAAAGAAAAGATCAGTAGTTGGAAAATATGGCCTTGGTGATAAAATTGATGCTAAAAGATCACATAATAGAATTTTGCAGGACCAATAATTTCATTGCAAAGACCTTTTAAACAACACAAAAAATGACTGTACACATGGACCTAACCAAATAGAATACACAGAAATCAAATTGACTACATCTGTGGGAAGAGACTATGAAAAACTCAATATCCATCAACCAAAACAAGGCCAGGTGCAGACTATGGAATAGACCATGAATTGCTCATGTGGAAGTTCAGACTGAAGCTGAAGAAAATTAACACAGGTCCATGAGAGCCAAAGTATGACCTTGAACATATCCTACCTAAGTTTAGACACCACCTCAAAAACATGTTTTATGAAGTATGCACTAATGACTGAAAATCAGATGATGTATGGGATGACATCAAGAACATCATACAGTAAGAAAGGAGAAGGTTATTAAAATGACAGGAAACAAAGAAAATACCAAAATACATGTCAGAGTAGACTTTGAAACTTGCTCTCCCTCTCCAATGCAGAGATCCTAAAGCTAATGGAAGAAATGAGAAAGACAAAAAGCTGAACAGCACATTGCAATGGCCGGGTCATGAAGACAAAGTATTACAGTGAAATGCGCAAAGACCTGGAATTAGGAAACCAAAAGGGAAGAAATCACTCATATTTCTCAAGCTGAAAAAGCTGAAGAAAATATTCAAGCCTCGACTTGCAATATTAAGCAATTCCGTGGGCAAAATATTGAATAATATTTATGCAAAAATCACCAAAAGAACATGGAAGGTGTACAGAGTCACTGTACCAGAAATAAATGGCTGATGTTCAACTATTGCAAAAGGTAGCATTCAATCAGGAACCAATGGTACCAAAGGAAGAAGTTCAAGATGCACTGAAAGCACTGGCAAAACACAAGGTTCCAGTAATTGACAGAATACAAATTGAAATATTTCAATAAATTGATGTAGCACTGGAGGCACTCATTCCTCAATGCCAAGAAATTTGGAAGGGAGCCACTTAACCAACTGATGTTAATACATCCGTATTTGTGACCATTCCAAAAAGAGGTGACCTAAAGGAACACAGAAATTGTCAAATAATATCATTAATATCACATTCAAGTAAAAGTTTCCCAAAAATAATTCAAAAATAGCTTCACTGCACATCAGCAGGGAACTGCCAGAACCTCAAGCCAGATTCAGAAGAGGACATGTAACTAAGGACATCATTGCTAATGTCTAACGGATCTTGGATGAAAACAAAGAATACCAGGAACATATCTACTTGTGCTTTATAAATTATGCAAAGGCTTTTGACTGTATGGATCATGACTAGCTATTAATAACATTTTGAAGAATGGTTTCCAGGACACTTAATTGTGCTTATAAGAAACCTGTACATAGACCAAGAGACAGTTGTTAGAACAGAACAAAGGGATACTGAATAACTTAAAATCAGTAAAGGTGTGTGCTCAGGCTGCATGTTTTCATTACAGTACTTATTCAATCTGTATGCTGAATTATATGAAGAAGCATATGACATCAGAATTGGAGGAAGACTCATTAACAACCTCATGCAGATGATAAAAATTTCCTTGTTGGAAGCAAAGAGGGCTTAAAATACTGATGAACATTGAAGAACATACAGTCCTTAGTAGGAATTGCACCTCAGTGTCAAATTTGCAATACAATTAGAAACTCATTTCTTCTTTGTTTTTGTTTTCAAATTAAGAAAATTCCATTAGCCATATCCATATCTCATTTGTTCTCATTCTGGTAGCATCTACAAGTCCCTAACACTTGGCATGTTAAAAGCTATCACTTTGAAGACTAAGGTATGCCTGACCCAGACCATGGTATTTTCATTCACCTCCCATGTATGTAAAAACTAGACAGTGAATATAAAAGACCCAAAAAGTTTTATCCCTTTTAATTATGGTGCTGGCAAAGAATATTGAATATGCCATGGGCTGCCAGAAGAGAGAGCAAATCATAGAAGAAGTATAGCCAGAAAGAATATTCCTTAAAAGTAAGAATAGGAGACACTCGCTTATGTACTAAGAACATGTTATCAAGAGGCACCAGTCCCTGGAGAAGGACATCATGTTTGGTAAAGTGGAGGGTCAAACAAAAAAGAAGAAACCCTCAGCAAGATTAATTGACACTGGTTGCAATAATGCGCTGGCTCAGACATTGTTGTTTGTTGTTAAGTACTGTGGAGTCGGTTCTGACTCATAGCAACCCTGTACAGGGTTTCCAAGGTTGTGAATCTTTTCCGGAGCAGAACACCCCATCTTTATCCCACAGAACCGCTGGTAGTTTTGAACTGCTGACCTTGAGGTTGGCAGTCTGACTCATAAACACTACATTACCAGAGCTCAGACATAGAAAAGATTATTAGGATGGCACAAGAACAGGCAGTTTTATTCTGGTGTACATAGGGTCACTGTGAATTGGAAGTGATTCGACAACACTCAACAATACCTAGGGCCGGCAGAGTCCCGTTTTCACATTATTTCAAAACCAAGAGTCAGAGCTCAGTCATACATATTTCTATGGCCACACTTTTTTTTGTCTCTACTTTTGTTTTTTAATATTCAGAGAGAGCAACACATAATCAGGTTGACTGATGAATCACGTGAGGCATTGGTAGTTCCATGGTAGAATTTTCACCATCCATAGTTAACCAAATGCACGAGTTGATTCTGACTCATAGTGACCTTCTATTGGTTTTCCAAGGCTCTAAATCTTTATGAGAGCAGAAAGCCTCTTTCTTCCATGAAGTGGCTGATGGGTTTGAACTGCCAACCTCGTGGTTTTTGGCCAATGCGCCTCATGCACAGCTACCACCTGTCTATCAGTGGTGGTGGTGGTGGTGTACCATGGAGTCGGTTCTGACTCATAGCGACCCTGCATAGCATTTCCAGAGCTGTAAATCTTTACAGGAACAGCAAGGCTCATTTTTCTTCCATGGAACAGCTGGTGATTTCGAACTGCTAACCTTGAGGTTTGCAATCCGACTCACAACCTCTATACTACCAGAGCTCCTTGTCCATTAGTGGGGGACTGCATATTGCTGTGATGATGAACACTTTTTAGCTAAGCTTTCAGACTAAAACTAGGAAGATTGATGATCTAATTCCAAAACTCAGCCAGTGAAAACCCTACGTGTCACAACGGATGCAGCCAATCATGGGAATAGCACAGGACCAGACCAGGACTGGGCATAGTTCAGTTCTGTTACATACAAGATCACTAGGAACTGGAGGCTGGCTGGATGGCAACTAACAATAATTTTAGTCTAGAAGGCTTCTGAGAGCTCTTTTTGCACTGAGATCTCAGGTTCCCTTCCTAGGTAAGTAATCCCAGAGGCATATCTAAGGTACAGTAGGTGTGTCACATGCTGAGTGCTACTTGAGTAGCCTGTGAGCAGTTTTCATAGCCAGCTGTGAGAGACGATTAAACAATTTAAAACTATTTGCCATATAGGCACTTGTTCCACATATAAGCCTCTGAATCACCCTTCCTGAGTGTGTGTACTTCAAGATAAATACAAATACTGGGGTTGTTGGCTTCATTAAATAGAAAATGAGGATCCTACTTTAGAATACCATTTAGCTCCATGGGGTTCCAGGATATCCTAGTCCTGTTCTAAGTGAATAGGTTATATTAACAAAGCCAAATGTTCAAATAAGGAAATAAGACAAATGCAGCAGTCTAGGAAGTATGGGGAGTCCTGGTATGGCGCTGAGGGTTAACGAACTGGACTGCAAGGTCGGTTTGAACTGCAAGGAGCAGCAGTTCAAGCTCACCAGCTGCTCCTTGGACACCATACACAGAGTCACTATGGGTCAGAACTGACTCAACAGCACTTATAAGGAGCCCTGGTAGCATAGTGGATTATGAGTTGAGCTACTAACCGCAAGGTCAGCAGTTTGAATCCACCAGTATCTCCATGGGAAAAAGATGAAATTTTCTACTCCTATAAAGATTTACAGCCTGGGAAACTCTATACAGGGTCATTATGAGTAGAAATTGATTTGGCGACACACAACTACCACCAGGAGGTTTGTTTTTGTTGTTGTTGTTGTGAAGTGCTGTCGAGTGGGTTCCAACCCATAGCAACCCTGTATAGGGTTTTTGAGGAGCAGCTGGTGAGCCTGAACCGCCAACATTGCAGTTCAAACAGCTTTGCAGTCTGGCACATTAACCCACGGCGCCACACCAGGTATGTGAGCTTAAAAAGAAGAAAAGGAAAAAAAGTTTGCCTTTTCTTACCTTGGAAATACTTCACATACATTTTCTTAACTTGAGAAATCAAGCTAAATTTGATTAAACACATTTCTGGCATATCACATGAGCCTACCACTAGTAAAAAAGAGAGTGGAAACTGAAAGAAATGCCACATATTTCCTGGTGTGATTCAGTTTCTTTCCAAATGACATTTCCTTTGAAGAAGCATAAATTTAGAATTTGCCTTTCAGATAATGCCTCTTTAAAATTTTTCAAATATAATTGTGATGTAATTAATCTAATCTGCATTTCAAAGCTGCTGAAACTAAGCCTACCACCAAACAAACTAAGCACAAGATTCCCTTTGTTGTTGTTGTTAAGTGCCGTCGAGTCGGTTCCGACCCATAGTGACCCTGTACAGGGTTTCCGAGGGTGTAAATCTTTACGGGAGTAGAAAGCCTCATCTTTCTCCCGCGGAGCTGCTGGTAGTTTCGAACCGCTGACCTTAAGGTTCGCAGCCCGATTCGTAACCACTACGCTACCAGATCCCCTTTAGTGGACCGAAATAAAGAACAGTGTACTGAATGATTAGAAAAGCTTTTGTTCTTTTCTTTAAATATTTGCATGAATTATTCAGACTTCATATGGATGGAGCTTTGAAATATGCAAGTTCCTTGAAATATTCCATTATTTAAGATTCATATTTAATAAAGCCTATAGGATGGGCTTTTCCCCACAAAAGTACAGATTCAGTTCAATTATTATTTCTTGAGTCAAGAATGTGTACAAAGCAGAGAGTCTCAGACAGTAGCAGAGACCCAAAAATAGCAAAATAATCTTCAGAGATTTTACACAAAAAGGGGATACAATGCAAAAATCATAAATGACTCATTTCTAAAGAGACCCATTCCAATAAGGGGCAAAAGGGAAAAATCCAGAGAGAAGCTGGATTTCAGATGGACCCTGAAGAACCTACAGGAATTTCACGAGTCGAGGAACAGTGAAGTGATGGAGCTCCCATATTCATCTTTGAAATTCCTTATAGACTTGACAAGCCAGATAGTCATCCTCACAGTTATAATGCCATTTCCTCTAGTATAAATCATAATGCTGCCTTCACGCTTGGCAAAGTCATTCTACCCAAGGAACCCCATTTTTGAGTTCAGATCTTCTGACTGTCAAAAGCAAGCCCTAAAACTCCAGCTCATGGAAAAAGAGGAACTGGGTGCTGGTGGCCAGGAGGCATGCAGAATGTGCCCTTTGGTTGTTTAAATTGCTATGTATTCCTGAGTGTTTGTGTGCACATCCCCCCGACCCAACCCAAAAAAAAGACAGAGGGAATGGAAGCAAATACTGTTGAATGATGATTCATGGAGGAGATTTTAATCATTACAGTGAAACAATGGTGTAAAGCCAATGTTCTCCTGTAAACTATCACTCAGTTCACAATAAAAACTTAAAAAAAAAAAAAAAAGCAAAGTGGTTACAAATCCGGCTGCGAACCGCAAGGTCAGCAGTTCAAAACTACCAGCTGCTCCATGGGAGAACAATGAGGCTTTCTGCACCATAAAGATTTACAGCCTAGGAAACCCTATACAGGGTTGCTATGATTTGGAACCGACTCCATGGCATGCATCACCACCATCATAATAGGTAGAGAAGTCCTGGTGTGGTGCTGTGGGTTAATACTCTGGACAGCAAAGTTGGTTTGAACCACAGGTCAGCAGTTCAAGCTCACCAACCGCTCCTCAAAGACACCCTATATAGGGCTGCTATGATTTGTAACCCACTCGACAGCACTTAACAACAACAATAGTAGGTGGAAGGACACTAGAAGAACCTGGGGTGTCCTGGTGTGGAACTGTAGGATAAGCACTGGACTGCAAACAACAATGTCAGTAGCTCAAACCAACCAGCTGCTCCTTGGAAACCATACCCAGGGTCTCTATGAGTCAGAACCAACTTAACCACAGTTAATAACAACAACAAGGAGCCTTGGTGGTGTTCCTGATGAAGGATGTGTGATGATGTATAAAATGCATTGATTTTTTTAAATTAAAAAAATAACCATAATTAAGCATACAACTCAAGAATCTAAAAAAGACTAATAATATGAATCCAAATAAAGACATAAGAAATAATAAAAACAGGTAAAGAGATTAATAAAACAGAAACACGCAAACTCATTAGAGGTGAATAACAAAACAGAAAAGCTAGCACTTTGAAAAACTAATAAAGCTAACCAGCTTCTATCCAGATTGATTAAGACAAAGAGAAGGTACAAAAAATTAGGAAAGAAAAAGGGTATAAAGGACCCAAGAATCTTAAGGATCCAATAAAAATTTATAAATAAATTTTAATGGATAAGAAAATATTATAAAAAGTCCATACTAATAAACTGAAAGTACTTACAAAATATAAATTATGAAAACTAATTTAACAAGAAATTGTTTTTGTTGAGTGCCATTGAGTCAGTTCTATTTCATAACTACCCGATACAGGGTTTCCAAGGATTGGCTGATAGGTCTAAACCACTGACTGTGCAGTTAGCAGTCCAGTGTTTATCATACAGCGCCACCCCAGGACTTCTTCATAAGAAGAAATAGGAAGCCTAAATAGATTTTAAAAAAGAAAAAGATAACAGTTCAAACAAAACTCAATCAGAAAATAATCCCTATCAACAACCATCATACCCAAATGGTTTTATCAAAATTTCAATTAAGGGATAATAATTACCCTAGAGTGCAAGTAAAATTTTGCTTAAGATAATTCAAAAACGGCTGTAAGTATACACTGACAAAGAACTTCTAGAGGTACACATTGGAATAAAAAGAGGACATGGAAAGAGAGACATCATTGCTGACTTCAGATGGATCTTGGCTGAAAACAGAAAGATGTTTATATGTGGTTTATTGACTACACAAACACTTTCGATTGTGTGGATCATAACAAGCTATGGACAACATTGCGAATAATGAGTATTCCTCAACACTTAATTGTGCTCAGGAGGAACCTGTATATAGACCAAGAGGCAGTTGTTCGAACAGAACAAGGGAAGGTTTTTAAATTAGGAAAGGTGTGCGACAAGATTGTATTCTTTTGCCATACTTATTCAACCTGTATATTGAACAAATAATCCAAGAAGCTGGGTTTTATGAAGAAAAACGTGGCATCAGGGTTGGAGGAAAACTCATTAACAACCTGCGATAGGCAGATGATACAACCTTGCTTGCTGAAACTGAAGAAGACTTAAAGTATTTACTGATGAAGATCAAAGACCACAGCCATTGGTATGGGTTGTACCTGAACATAAAGAAAACAAAAATCCTCAACACTGGACCAATAACAACAGCCACATAAATGGAGAAAAGATTCAAGTTGTCAAGGACTTCATTTTGCTCAGCTCTACCATCAACACTCATGAAAGCAGCAGTCAAGAAATCAAAAGATGTATTCTGTTAGTCAAATCTTCTGCTCAAGACCTCTTGAAAGTGTTCAAAAGCAATGATATCATCCACTTGAGAAGATGAGCAAACCAGCCTGGAGCGGCTAGAAGATCAGAAGATACTTCTTTAAAGAAAGACCTATAGGAAAAATACAAAACAATAGAGGCAGACTGACTGTTACTACAAGAACAAGCAAGTTGCTTGCCCAGGAGACACCAAGGCAAGTGATCGGGTCCCCTCAATGTAACCCCCCTTCCAAGACTAAGTCTCAATGGGAATACATGCTCTGATTGGTGACTACGTTCATCACCGATAAGGGGAAGTGAGGGAAAAACAGCAATGAACCTGCAAGCTAAGCCCTACAACATTCAATAGACTCATGTGAACCCCGGTAGAGACCTGGTTGGCCAGCAGTGCGGCAAAACCTGGGAACTCTTGGGCCCAGAGTCAGTGACACAGCCACAGAGGACTAGAGTGGAGAGTGAAGCGTCCAGCTGATAAGAAGGGAGGGCATATGCACAAGAACACCCACACTTGCAGATAATACCCACTTGACCTGGTTTCAATGACTGGATGATCAGAGCTCAACCAGAAGAAGAAAGAAGGGGAACAAAAGAGTAATCTGGTACAATTTGATGAACTTGACCGACTCCTATGGATGCAGTAGCTCAAAAGAGGGAACAAATCTTTACAGCAAGGATCATTCCCACCCCCTCCATACACAAAGTAGACAGGGATGGGCAACTTGGACATTGGCTACCCAAAATGGGGGCACTACGAGGGCAAGAAGTGACTGGCTTACAAGCTTTCAAGAGGGAACCTAGATCCAGAGGACATGGAGGAAGGTAGAATCTCCACTGAGTAGTATCCAATCTGCCTAGGCGGGGCTGATGAAATGAAATGCGGATAGGTCTCTTGGGATACAATAGTGAATAATTGTTATCAGGACTGATTGTGAGGGTTGGAAATGTAAAGGTAGACATTTTGTAGCAGGGAGGGGAGTGATTAACTTTTCAGTCTAGGAGCGAGTGGAGGTCCCTGGGACCATCAAAGGAGAAGAGCAGAGAGCGGGACCCTACCCAGAGAAGCAGTGATTCCTGAGATGGAGGCGAGAGATAGAGCAGTGGGGGACTTAGACACAGAGAGGGAGAGGAGCTGTGCACTGATGACAGCAATGCTATCCCTCATTCCACGTCCTCTTCTGAATCCAGCTTGAACCTCTGGAAGATCTCTGTCAATGTATGATTGCTGCCGTTATTAGTAAAACTTTATTCGCGTGGGGTATCAAAGATATTGTCTGATGATTTCTGCATTCTGTTGAGTCACCTCTCTTTGGAATGGGCACAAATACGGATCTGTTTCAATTAGTTGGCCAGATAGTTGTCTACCAAATTTCTTGGCGTAGATGAGTGAGTGCCTCCAGTGCCACCTCACTTTCTTGAAAGGTTTCAATTTTTATTCCATCAATTCCTGGTGCCTTGTTCTTTGCCAATTCCTTCAATGCACCTTGGACTTCTTTCTTCAGTATCATTGGCTCTTGATCATATGCTACATCTTGAAATGGTTGCACATCAACCATTTCTTTTTGGTACAGTGTCTCTGTATATTCCTTCCATCTTCTTTTGATGCTTTCTCCATTATTCAATAATTTGCCCAGAGAATCCTTCAATAACCAAAGTAGAGGCTTGAGTTTTTACTTCAGTTCTCCTAGCTTGAGAAATGCTGAGTGTGTCCTTCCTTTTTGGTTTTCTGACTCTAGATCTTTGCACAGTTTGTTGTAACATTTGACTTTGTCTTCTTGAGCTGACCTTTGAAATATTCTGTTCAGCTCTTGTACCTCCTCATTTCTTCCATTTGCTTTAGCATCTCTACACTGGACAGCAAGTTTCAGTGTCTCTTCTGACATCCATTTTGACCTTTTACTTCTTTCTTGTTTCTTAAAGGCTTTTTGCTTTCTTCATGTATGGTATTCTTGATGTCATCCCACAACTCTCTGGTCTTCGGTCTTTAGTGTTTAATGTATCAAATCTGTTCTGCAGATGATCTCTAAATTGAGGTGGGATATATTCAAGGTCATATTTTGGTTCTCATGGACTTGTTTTCATTTTCTTCAACTTCAGTTTGAATTTGTTTATGAGCAATTGATGGTCTATTCCACAGTCTGCCCATGGCCTTGTTTTGACTGATGATATGGAGCTTTCCCATCATCTCTTTCCGCACATGTAGTCATTCTGATTTTTGCTTATTCCATCTGGTGAGGTCCATGTGTATAGTTGTCTCTTACGCTGTCTAAAAAAGGTATTTGAAATGAAGAAGGCATTGGTTTTGCATAATTCTATCATGAGATCTCCAGCATCATTTCTGTCACCAAGGCCATATTTCCCAACTACTGATCCTTCCTCTTTGTTCCCAACTTTTCATTCCAATCACCAGTAATGATCAATACATCTTGATTGCATTTTTGATCAATTCCGGATTGAAGAAGTTGGTAGAATTCTTCTATTTCATCCTCACTGGTTTTAGTGGTTGGTGAGTATATTTGAATAATAGTGGTATTATCTGGTCTTCCCTGTAGGTGCATGGATATTATCCTATCACAAACAGCGTAGCACCTCATGACTTATCTGGATATGTTCTTTTTGATGATGAGTGCAATACCACTCCTCTTCAATTTGTCATTCCCGGCATAGTAAGCCATGTGGTTTTCAGATTCAAAATGTCCAATACCAGTCCATTTCAGCTCACTAATGCCTAAGATATCAATGTTTATGCGTTCCTTTTCATTTTTGACAATTTCCAATTTTCCTAGATTCATACTTCATACATCCCACATTCCGATTATTAATGGATGTTTACAGCTGTTTCTCTTCATTTTGAGTTGTGCCACATCAGCAAACGAAGGTCCTGCAGGCGTTTCTCCCACAAGCTTTATTCCATTCATGTCATTACAGTCAACTCTACTTTGAGGAGGCAGCTCTTCCCCAGTCTCATTTTGAGTGCCTTCCAATCTGAGGGACTCATTTTCTGGCACTATATCTGACAGTGTTTCTCTGCTATTCATAAGGTTTTCAGTGACTAAATTTTCAGACGTAGTTCGTCACTCCTTCTTCCTAGTCTGTCTTTGTCTGGAAGTTCATCTAAAACCTTTCCACCATGGGTGACCCTGCTGAGATTTAAATACCTGTGGCATAGCTTTCAGAATCACAGCAACTCACAAGCCACCACACTACAACAAACTGACAGATGAGTGGTGGCAATGGCACTTAGCAACAACAAAATAACAAACAAATGGTTTAGAAAAAAAAATACCAAAAACTCAATAGCTTTTGAAGAGGCATCCTACAAAAGTGAACTGTCCTTTATGAGTTAATACATTGTATATGAGAGGGCTTCAAAAAATTAATAACAAAATGAAATCAAGAGATAATGAAAAATTTCCATGAACCTTTTGAAGCTCCCTCATATTTATGGGGAGACTTTTAACCTTTTTGCTTTTACAAGCAAGACTAACATAGTGGTCATTGTTGACTTCTGACTGGGCAAGAAGACAGATGAAATGATCAAAGAAAGCTTTGATTAAAACAGGCCATGCATGTTACAGGGGATTATGTGAAGTGGGGTCAGATGGTGAATGCATCAGATAGGACTGGAATGAGGATCTAAATGTCATTAGATGACTTCTAGTAAATAAATGAGGTAAAAACTATGATGAGCAGCATCTCATTTTAATTTTTTTTCTGAACTGTTTTATCATGCTCTTTACCCATATTTCTATTGGCATCAATTATAAAAGAAATTTAAGGGCAGTGGTAGAATTCCCACATTCCATGCAAGAGACCTGAATTTGATTCTCATCCGACACTCCTCCCGCAGAGCCACCGCCTCTGTAGAGGCTTCCATGTTACTGTAATATAGAATGGGTTTTCGTTGAGCTTCTACGCTAAGACAGACCAAGAAAAAAGTTCTGGCAATCCACTTCCAAAAATCAGCCAATAAACACCTTATGGGTCACAATGATCTAATTCTCTTTGGCATGGGGTCATCTTGAGTTGGAGACTGGCTCAACAGTAGTTAACCACAACATTAATAAGAAAGTCTACAATGAACATTCTTTTAGTTTCCCTTTGCACATGTGAAAGGATCTCTTCAGAGTGTACATGTAGAAGCTAAAGATTGTCTGAGTGCTCATCTTTAGCTATTTACTAATTGTTTTCCAAAGCTTTGTACAAATTTAGATTCCCACCATCAGCGTAAGAGACTTTCTATGTTTCCATATATTGACATTTATCAGACATTTTTCCCAAAACAAATGGAATAAAACTTATTCATAAATATTCATAGAGAAGCTACTTTGTATAAAATATAGAAACTAGTAGTAAATGAGAGCAAGTGTATGGTACAATTGTGATAACTTTGGCTTTTCTTAAAGTGACACATAATGCCATTTGAGAATTTGGACCAGAGAAATGATCAGAATTATGTTTTAATAGGATTGTTCTAGTAGCTATGTTGAGAGCAGACTATAAGGAAATATAAAAGAAGCAAGGAGGTGTGTTATTGGACTATTGCAATGAACGAGACAAAATATGATTGTGACTTGGGCCACCATAAAAATACATCATTTTAAAATTTTTGGCATTTCCCAGAACTATAGTAAGGTTAAGCATAATTTTGCATGTGAAGCTTTCTGCCCCCATAAAGATTTACAACCTCAGAAATCCTATAAAAAGTCATTATGAGTCAGAAGTGACTCCACAGCACACAACCATCACTATCACCATTGATTATTCTGAATTTCTTTTTTAAGATATTCATATCTGTGGTGTCATGCATCATTTAACATGTCTCTTCTAGTCTCAGTCTTTGGAACTCCTACTAAATGACTCTTTTCCTGATGGGTCTGGATAAGATAAGAAAAGAAACTATACTGATAGGTTGATATGATTCAGTTGTGATAGCAAAAATTTGGAACTCTAACATAGGTGTTGTGAGGTGCCTTCAAGTCAGTACATACTCATAGCAACCTTATGCACACCAGAACGAAACACTGCCTGGTCCCGTGCCAATCTCACAATCATTGCTACACTTGAGCCCATTGCTGCTACCACTGTACTAATCCAACTCCTTTTTCTCACTGATCCTCCACTTTGCCAAGCATGCTATCCTTCTCCAGGATTTAGTCCCTCCTGATAATATGTCCAAAGTATGAGACTCGAAGACTCGCCATCCTGGCTCCTAAGGAGCATTCTGGCTATACTTGTTCCAACACAGATCTGTTTCTTCTTTTGGTGGTCAATGGTACTTTAATATTCTCCTCCAGCACCGTAAGTCAAATGCATCAAGTCTTCTGCAGTCTTCCTTATTCATTGTCCAACTTTCACATGTAAATGAGACTATTGAAAATACCATGGTTTGGGTCAGGAGCACCTTAGTCTCATATTGACACCTTTGGTCTTAAACATTTTAAAGAAGTCTTGTGCAGAAGATCTGCCTAACATAATACATTGTTTAACTTCTTGGCTCCTATTTCCAAGAGTTTTGATGCTTGATCCAAGCAAAATGAAGTTTTGACACCTTCAATCTTTTCTCCATTTATATGGGTGTTGTTTATTGATCTAGTGGTGAGGATTTTTGTTTTCTTTACATTGCAGTGCAATCCATACCGAAGGCTGTGGTCTTTGATCTTCATCGGTAAATATTTTAAGTCCTCTTCACATTCAACAAGCAAGGTTGTATCATATGCATGTCACAGCTTGTTAATGAATCTTCTTTCAATCATGATTCCACATTCTTCATCATACAATCTAGCTTCTTGGATTGTTTGCTCAACAGATTGAGTAAGTATGGTGAAAGAATACAGTCCTGGTGCATACCTTCCCTGATTTTAAACCATGCAGTGTCACTTTGTTCTGTTTGAATGACTGCCTCTTGGTGTATGTACAGGTTCCTCATGAGCACAATTAAGTGTTCCGGAATAGTCATTCTCCACAATATCATCTACAGCTTGTCATAATCTACTTCATACACTTTATGGTCCAATTATGAATGGATGTTTACAGTTGTTTATCCTCATTTACAGTTGTGTGCCATCAGTAAATGAAGTCTTACTCCATTCGTGCCATTACAGTCCACTCTACCCTGAGGGGACAGCTCATCCCAGTCATATTTTAATGACTTTCAACCTGAAGGGGCAGTCTTTGGGCACTCGATCTGATAATATTCTCATGATCTTCATTATGTTTCAATATTCTGGTGTTGATGTGGTTCCACTACTATTCATCAGGTTTTCAGTGACTATATATTCGGGCCACCAATCATCTGTCAGTTTGTCTTATTGTGGTGGTTTGTGTGCTGAATTTAGAGATTATCCCAGGAAGTGATTTGATGCATTAGACATTAATGACAATAGACAAGGAGAGTTGTAGGATATCAAGAACATCATATTGGAAGAAAGCCATAGGTCATTAAGAAGATAAGAAAGAAAAAAAAGATCAAAATGGATGTCAGAAGCAACTCTGAAACTTGCTCTCCAGCATAGAGATGCTAAAGCAGATGGAAGAAATAAGGAAGTAAAACAGTTGACCAGAAAATTTCAAAGGGCAGCTCGAGAAATCAAAGTCAAATATTATAATGAAATATGCAAAGATCTGGAGTTAGAAAATCAAAAGGGAAGAACACACCCAGCTCAAGCTGAAAGAACTGAAGAAAAAATTCAAGTCTTGACTTGCCATATTGAAAGATCCTGTGGGCAAAATATTGAACGATACAGAAAGTATTAAAAAAAAAAAAAAAAAAAGGAAGAAATACACAGAGTCATTGTATCAAAAAGAAATGGTCGATTTTCAGCCATTTCAAAAGGTAGCATATGATCTCGAGCCAATGGCACTGAAGGAAGAAGTCCAAGGTACATTGAAGGCAGTGGTAAAAAACACAATTCCAGGAATTGATGGAATACATATTAAAATCTTTCAACAAGCTAATGTAGCACTGGAGACACTCATTAATCTATGGCAATAAATTTGGAAGACAGCTACCTGGCCAACTTACTGGAAAAGGTCCATATTTGGGCTCATTCAAAATAGAGGTGACCCAACAGAATGCAGAAAACATCGGATAATATTAACTTGCAACTAAAATTTTGCTAAAGATACTTCATGAACAGCTACAACAGCACAATGACAGGGAACTGCCAGAGGTTCAAGCTGGATCCTGACAAGGACGTGGAATGACATCATATGGAATGACATCATATGGATCTTGACAGAAAGTAGAGAATACTAGAAAGATGTTTACCTGTGCTTTGTTGACTATGCAAAGGCTTTTGTTTGTGTGGATCATGACAAGCTATGGACTACATTGCAGAGAATGGATATTCCAGAACTGTAAATTTTACTTATGAGGAACACATACCTAGACCAAGAGGTAGTTGTTCAGAGAGAACAAGGGGACACTGTGTGGTTTAAAATTGGGAAAGGTGAGCGACAGGGTTGTATTCTTTCACCATACTTATTCAGTCTGTATGCTGAGCAAATAATCCATGAGGCTGGGTTATATGAAGAAGAATGTGGAATCAGGATTGGAGAAAGACTTATTAACAACCTGTGATATGCAGATGATGCATCCTTGCTTGCTGAAAGGGAAGAGGACTTAAAATACTTACTGATGAAAACTAAAGACCAGTCTTCGGTACAGGTTGCGCCTCAGTGTAAAGAAAACAAAATCCTCACCACTGGAACAATCAATAACATCAAGATAAATAGAGAAAAGATTAAAATTGTCAATGACTTCATTCTGCTCAGATCAACCATCAATATTCCTTGGAAGCAGAAGTCAAGAAATCAAACAACACATTGCATAAGGTAAATCTGCCATCCAAGTAAGTGTTCAAGAGCAAAGATGTCAGTTTGAGGACTAAGGTGTGCCTGATTCAAGCCATGGTATGCTCAATAGCCTCAGATGCACGTGAAAGTTGGACAATAAATAAGGAATACCATAGTCAAATTGATGCATTTGAGTTATGGTTATGGGAGAGAATATTAAAAGTATCATGGTCTGCCAGAGAGCAAACAAATCTGAATTGGAAGAAATACAGTTAGAAAGCACCTTAGAAGCCAGGATGACCAGAGTTCATCTCTCATACTTCTAACATATTATCAGGAGGGACCAATCCCTGTACAACAGCATCATGCTTGCTAAGGTGGAGGGTCAGCTAATAAGAAGACTCCCAAGGATAAAAATAGCACAGTCAGAGCAGCAACGGGCTCAGGCATGGCAATGATTGTGAGATTGGCACAGAACCAGGCAGTCTTTCATTCTGTTGTGCATAATGTACCGACTCAAGGGCACCTAACAACAACAACACGTATTTGGAAGTAGTCTGTCTCTACTTCTTACTAGTCTGTCTTAGTCTGAATACTCACCTAAAATCTGTCCACCATTAGTGACCTTGTTGTTGTTAAGTTCTTTCGAGTCGTTTCCAATCCACAGCAACCTTGTGTAGGGTTTCCAAAGAGCAGTTGGTGAGCTTGAACCACCGACCTTGTGGTTCAAATGACTTTGCAGTCCACCACATAGCCCACAGTGCTACACCAGGACTCTTTTGTGACCTTACTGGTATTTAAAATACTGGTGGTATAGCATCCAGAATCACAGCAACATGCAAGTCACCACAGTACGACAAACTGGCAGACAAAGTGGTGGGTATAAAATGTAAAATGAGCTGTCTCAGAAGCAGAGTGGGGAACTCACTACCATCAAGGAAGAAGAGCCAGTAGTGGAAAGTGTCCTTCAGACCCTGAGATCCCTGTGCATTAAATCAAACCTCCTTGATCCAGGAGACAGAGCTCTAACACCAGAGGAGCAGCAGAATCAGGAACCAGAGCAAATAAGACTTCCTGACCCACAGAGCAAATAAGACTGAGTGACTTTGGACAGACTGCTTGGTTACAGGCTGGGCTGCCACCAGGAACTTAATCAGGAAACCAGTCTTGCTGATCCACAGAACTAGAGTTGAGTCCCTTTGTGGTAAGACGTATAGCAGAGTGAATTGTCCTTTGAGCATTTATCAGCAGTACTAAAACAGCTTTGTAATACTGCCAAGGAAGAAAGAGGCCTGCCTGTGGGCATAGCTAAGGTGAGGCTATCCTGACTGGAGCAATAGCATCCTAAGCATTTCTGACCTTGAACTGTAACCTGTAAACTCCATAACTGTGACTATGATGTCAGTTCTGTGTGGCCATTGCAAGGAATTATTGAACCCAGCTAAGTGGACACGGCTGTGGGAGGTTGATTTGGTGTGATTTTTTTGCAGTGTCTCTTTACTTCTACTCAGATCTTATAACTTTTATCTCAGTATATTTTATTGGAGTCCTGGTGTGGCGCGTTGAGTTAATGCACCAGACTGCAAAGCCATTTGAACTGCAAGGTCGGTGGTTCAAGCTCACCAGTGCTCCTTGGAAACTCTATACAGGTTGCTATGGGTTGGAATCGACTTGATGGCACTTAACAACAATATATTTTATTACTCAATATATGTATCCACTCAGTATTTTTTTTATTTTTGTTTGTACTGTAAATGAAATTGAAGTTTTAATTTAAAATATAGTCAAATGTATCCATTTCCTAGTGTTTTGTGCTTTTATGCCTTAATGAAATTTCTTTTCCTAATCTTAGAGTAGCTGTCTTAGGTTGGATTCTCTAGAGAAACAAAATCAGTGAAACTTATATATGTATATGTAGAGATTTATACCAAGGAAATGGCTTGCACAGTTGTAGAGGTGGTCAGTCCCAAGTCTGTGAATCAGAGGTCAGGCTTCTGATTCACATAGCTGCATGGCTGATAAACCAGACAGCAGGTAGACCATTCCAACAGGTAAGAAGGCAGGCTGCTGATGACTCCCAGAATCAGCAAGCAGTAGAGTAGGCCACTGGCTCAAGTTCAAAGAACTAGAGGTTGGAGGACAAGCCAGATGCAAGATCCAGACACAGCAGATAGCAACTCTCAACTGAGTGTCCAATATATTGGAAGCAGTCCTCATCGTAGAATTCATTCCATTAAATTAGATCTTATCATTACATTACATTTTACCTGCTAACACACTGCGAATCCTGGCCTAGTCAAGTTAATACAAACCTAAACTATCACAAGTAGCATGAATAGAGATCTCTTCCAGTCAATTGTCCAGGTAGTTGTCATCCAAAACTTTTTTACATCCATGAATGTGCACCTCCCATACTGCTTCCATTTGTTGAAATATTTCCATTGGCAATCTGTCAATTCTAAAAGACTTGTTTTTTGCTAATGTCTTCCATGTACCTTGGACTTCTACCTTCAATACCATCAGTTATTGATAATATACTACCTCTTAAAATGATTAAATGTTGACCAGTTCTTTTTGGTGCAGTAATTCTGTGTATTACTTTCATTTTCTTTTGATGCTTCTTGTGTTTGTCACCTACTGGTTAAGATAATCAGATATCTGTTAGATAATCCTTAATGGCATCTGTCAGGTATGCAAAACCAACTTTTTTTGTTGTTGGTTTGGATTGGATTGGAAGATGCATTCTGGACATGAACTGGACTCAAGGATATTTAATTGAACCCCCTTTACCAGGTAATATACTCATATGAAGAGCTTGATGTTCTTAATTAGAGTTTCATTGACTTGATCATTTAGCATTATTTGCACCTCAGGTAAGACTTGAAGTTGAAATAGACAATCTAAAAATATTAACCAAATATGTACAAATTACACTAACTGACAGTGTATGTGAGGTTTAAGAGATCAATATTGAAATAGCATAATGAGAAAAGTAGTGCTCCAAAATAGAATGGCCCTTTTCATTCTCATTATGGACCACGGAGAGATCCATGCTATAGCAAAACCTAACTAACTGTTCCATCTTCTTGACAATATTGCTAAAATTACATTCTATGTCAATCATATATGACATGTAATATCTCACCTTAATAATCATATTATTTCCTTAACTGAAATTATAAGTCATTTAACAAAACACTGCCCAGTACTGGGCAAACCTCACAATTCTTGCCACGCTTGAGCCCATTGATGCTGCCACTTTGCCATTCTCTCTCAATGGGGGTCTTGCTTTTTTTCTCTGATGCTCCACCTTACCAAACAGAATATCCTTCTCCAGTGACTAGTTCCTCCTAACATGTCTAAAGTATGAGAGACAAGTTTGGCCATCCTGGCCTCCAAGGAGCACTCTGGCTGCACTTCTTCCAAAACAAATCTTTTTTGTTATTATGGCAGCCCATGGCACTTTCAATATTCTCTTCCAACACCATAACTCAAAAGGATTAATTCTTCTATGGTCTTCCTTGTCCACTATCCAGCTTTCACATGCATATGAGGTTGTTGAAAATACCATGGCTTGAGTCAGGCACACCATAGTCTTCAAACTGACATCTTTGCTCTTAAACATTTTAAAACGGTCTTGTGCAACAGATTTGGCTAATGCAATACGTTGTTTGAGTTCTTGACTGCTGCTTCCATTAGTGTTGATAGTTGATCCAAGAAGAATGAAGTCCTTGATAACTTCAGTCTTTTCTCCATTGATAAGAATGTTGTTTATTGGTCCAGTGGTGAGGAGTTTTGTGTTCTTTACATTGAGATGCAATCCATGCCAAAGGTTGTGCTCTTTGATTTTTATCGGTAAGTATTTTAAGTCTTCTTCACTTTCAGTAAGCAAGGTTAATGAGTCTTCCTCCAATCCTGATGCCATGTTTTTCTTCATATAATCCAGCTTCTCAGATTATCAGCTCAACATACAGATTGAATGTTTGTTGTTGTTAAGTGCCGTCGAGTCGATTCTGACCCATAG
>NW_006408542.1:7590349-7591397 GCF_000296735.1 Chrysochloris asiatica | reverse complement strand
GTGTCTCTTCTGACATCCATTTTGACCTTTTCCTTCTTTATTGTCTTCTTAATGACTTCTTACTTTCTTCATGTATGATGATGTTGATATCATCCCATAACTCTCTGGTCTTCGGTCTTTAGTGTTTAAAGTATCCAATCTGTTCTTCAGATGATCTCTAAATTGAGGTGGGATATATTCAAGGGCATATTTTGGCTCTTGTGGACTTGTTTTCATTTTCTTCAGCTTCAGATGAATTTGCATATGAGCAATTGATGGTCTATTCCACAGTCTGCCCTTGGCCTTGTTTTCACTGATGATATGGAGCTCTTCCATTGTCTCTTTCCACAGATGTAGTCAGTTTGATTTCTGTGTATTCCATCTGGTGAGGTCCATGTGTATAATCATCTCTCATGCTGTCTAAAGGAGGTATTTGAAATGAACAAATCATTGGTTTCTCATGGGATCTCCAGCATCATTTCTATCACCAAGTCCATATTTTCCAACTACTGATCCTTCCTCTTTGTTCCCAACCTTTGTATTCTAATCAGCAGTAATGATCAATACATCTTGATTGCATGTTTGATCAATTTCAGATTAAAGAAGTTGGTATAATTCTTCTATTTCATCCTCACTGGCTTCAGTAGTTGGTGCATAAATTTGAATAATAGTGGTATTAACTGGTCTTCCATGTAGGCGCATGGATATTATCCTATCACAGACAGTGTTGTACCTCATGACTTATCTGGACATGTTCTTTTTGACAATGAAGGCAACACCATTCCTCTTGGATGGGTGGCATAAAAAATGGCTACTTTATATTCTTTATCATTTTTATTATAATTATTAAGTCTTGTTTTTCTTTAGTTCAACACATTTTATACATGAAAATCATTTGGCCTTTCCCATAAAATCATGCTGGTTTCACAATCTTTAATCAATGATCATGTAGTAGTTTAATCACCTCTTTTTTGTCTCCCCAGGTGTGTTTTAAGTTAATTTCTATCACTCTATCCTGACTGAGAAATGTGGCCTTGTCTGTTAGGAATTTCTCCATAAAGCTTATACT
>NW_006408542.1:7580262-7589644 GCF_000296735.1 Chrysochloris asiatica | reverse complement strand
GATTCTACCTTCCTCCAGGCCCTCTGGATCTAGGTTCCCTCTTGAAAGCTTGTAAGCCAGTCACTTCTTGCCTTTGTAGCCCCCTGCCCCCATTTTGGGTAGCCAATGTCCAAGTTGCCCATCCCTGTCTACTCTGTGTGTGGAGGGGGTGGGAATGATTCTTGCTGTAAGGGAGAATATTTTTAACCAAAGTTCCTCAAGAAAACAAGAAAAGTTCTTGCAGAAACAAAGACTATTCCATTATGAGTAATCAGTGCCTCATAACAGAGACTTGATCAAAAGGGGAAATATAAATGCGAAAATCTCAAACTGGAGGCACTCATGCCAGACTAAGAATAATGCAGTCAATGTACATTTTCAAGAAACAAAAAGTCAGGATGTAAATGATTGTTCTCAAGAAGAATGTGTTCATAATTAGCAAACCTGTCAGGATGTAAAACCATTTATATGGAATATGTAAACAATTTATTCCTAGGGGGAAAAACTTATAGCTAACTACATGTGTAATCAAACTGCCTAGGCCTCTCACCTAGGCTCTAACTCACTCTTTGATAACCAAGTGGTTGACCTTTTCATTTCAAAGGACTTCCAGCTGAAGCTGATCTAATCTACAATGAGAGCCTATATTCCCTTTATTCTTTATGCATTTAAGTTATCAGAAGACATAGGGAGGAATGCAAGAGTGAAAAGAGGTAAATACTCTTAACAGACGGCTTATCGTATTAACAAGAAGTGTCTGATTTGCTGAAAGTGGAACTGATGATCTGCTCTGCAAACCTTCACTAAATTCACAATGGTGGTGGTGGTGTGGAGTTGGTTCCGACTCATAGCGACCCTGCATAGGGTTTTCAAGGCTGTAAATCTTTATGGGAGCAGAAAGCCTCATCTTTCTCCTGCAGAAATTCTGTTAGTTTCAAGCTGTTGACCTTAAGGTTTCAATTCACAATAGAAAATAAAAATAAAAAAAGGATTCCTCTCTCTGCCTAAACCATGGAGCACTTTGTATTTTTTAAAACCTTTATATAGCACTGCCCAGCTATAGGTGTTCCTATTTGCATGAATAATTTCTTTTGGAAGAGTTAGCGTATGAGGCAGAAGTTAAAGATATCCCTAAAATTCTACTTTTCCAAACTGCTGTACCACTCCATCATCTCTAACATCAACTTCTTCATCCCTCAGTACTCTCCTTCCCACCTTTGGGTATTGTAATTCAATGAAACATCTCACAAAATTCACAGACCATTAAGGAAGTGGTTCACATGGTTGGAAAGACTAGCAAGTCCCAAATATATAAGTATATATTGAGAGAGAGATTGATTTAAAGAAAATGGCTCAGACAGTTGAGAAGACTGACAAGTCCCAAATCCATGGGTCCAGCATCAGGCTGGAAGCTTCTCCTGAGTCTTGTGGTTACAGGGTCTGACAAACCCAAATCAGCAAGTCAGATGACAGGCTGCTGGTTCACAAGGATATGGAAGCTAGCAACTTGATAGCTCAAGTCCCAAGAACTGGGGTTCAGATGATAGTAAGCCAGGTGCAAGAACCAGAGTAAGAAAGAGAACTTTGCTAAAGTATTCATATAATTGTATAATAGATGCAGACTATACCTTCAAGGAAAGTCCCCTTACTTGAGCAAGGCAGTGCAAGAATGTGAAAGGTAGTATAATATTTAAAGTTTTGTTTCATCTTGACTGGGCCAGGATTTTCAGTGGTTTAACAGTTAAAATGTAGTCAACCCCCATGATGAGACTATAATGTAATCACCTCTATAATGAGATCTGCTATGAGCAGCCAATCTATTGAAAAGAAGTTTCCTTGGGGGTATGACCTACTTCCAATATATTGGACTCTTGGGCAAAGCTTTTTTTTTTTTTTTTTTGGCTTGGTGTTGATCCTGCATCTGACTTAACCTTAACATCTGACCCCACAGTTCTTTGGACTTGCAGCATTCCAAATTGCTGGCCCATCCTTTAAGTCACCAGAAGCCTGCCATCTTACTTGTTAACATTGGATTCATTCACCTCTACAGCCAAAAGTCTCCATCTGACCTGCCAATTTGGGATTCATCAACTCCTACAGCTACATGAGTCAGGAAACCCTCCCGCCTGATAGCTGACTTGTAGTTTGCTCACCTCTACAACCATGTGGCATGTGAAAGTTGGACAAGAAATAAAGAAGACCATAGAAGAATTGATGCATTTGAGTTATGGTGTTGGAGCAGAATATTAAAGGTACCGTGGACTGCCATAAGAACAAACAAATCTATGTTAGAAGAAGTACAATCGGAATGCTCCTTAGAAGCTAAGATGGCCAGTCTCAAAAACCCTATACAGAGTCACTGTGAGTCAGAATTGACTTGATGGCATTGAGTTTGAGTGGTATCAGGATATGGATTGTATAGTCATAGTCTTTGTGATTCCCACACAATGACATGGCATACCACCACCACCACCACCACTCTAATTACATAACTGCCAAACCTCTGAAAATCATGGAGCTGATAAGTTGATGCATAACCTTAACTATCATAGGTTCCATACAACTTATTTGCTTTGCAGCAAGCTGTCCAATTCACTTGGTAGTTCACAAACACCTTATTTGCATAATTCCACCCTGTCATTGTGTGGGAATCACAAAGACTATGACTATACAATCCATATTAAGCAATTTACTGCATATATATATATGTATGTGTGTGTGTGTGTGTGTGTGTGTGTGTGTCGTGGCGTGGCATACTGGACCATAAAGTCAGTTTGAGTCACAAAATAGAGGTTCAATTCACCAGCCACTCCTCAGAAACCCTATACAGAATCACTATGAGTTGTAACCGACTCAACAGCACTTAACAACAACAAAATGTATATACAAGCATCACTGGTTTTGCGTCTCTAGAAAATCTATCCAGCCTAAGACCTTCTAGTAAGGTGGCAATTCAAGATACATCTCACCATAATCCTGCCTCATTAATATAAAAAACAATTCACTCCCAAGTGGAATCATAAGTATAGGCATAGAGGCACATCACAAAATGAAAGATGACCGCATCATTATGATTGTCCAATTATATAATTACATAAGAAGCTCTGGTAGTGTAGTGGTTATGAGGTGGGCTGCTAACCTCAAGGTTAGCAGTTTGAAACTACCAGTTGATCCGTGAGAAAAAGATGAGATTTTCTGCTCCTGTAAATATTTACAGCCTCAGAAACCCTATGCAGGGTCCCTATGAGTTGGAAGTGACTCCACGACGTACCACTACCACCATAATTACATAACTGCCAAACTACTGAAAATCATGGACCAGTTAATATATAACCTTAACCATCACAGTTTCCATTCAACTTAATTTGCTTTGCAGCAAACTGTCCAATTCCCTTGGTAGTCCACAATACCTTATTTGCATAATCCTACCCTGTCATTGTGTGGGAATCACAAAGACTATGACTATACAATCCACATTAAACATTTCACTGCATAACACTATTCCTCAATAAGACTCCTTTTCTCTCTCTCCTTCTCAGAGTATAAGATTTTCTTCACTGACATAATATAAACAGTGATACATTTGAGTTATGTAAGAGCATGAAGTAGTTGGAAAGAAGTAGAACACACTGACAGAAAAATCTCCAAGAGGCTGTTAATTGAAAACAAAAAAAAAAATTAAACCTGCAAGTTGAAGAAAAATCCACACAGTATATCACTGTTTTGTTAATTCTTTTTTTAACTCCAAAGTGCTAAACTATTTGTAGTATTGTTATCTTGTTTTGTTTTGTTTCTAGTTTAAAAAGTGTTAATAAGGAGATGGATTGACAAAGTGGCAGCAACAGTGGGCTCAAACATAACAATCGTGAGGATGGTACAGAACTGGGCAGGGTCTTGTTCTCTATGCATGGGGTCCCTATGACTTGGAGTCAACTGAATGGTATCTAACAACAATGAGGAAACTGGAGCCCCGTCTGACACACTGAGTAAATCTTTGCGTAGCTTCTTTGTGACAGACATTTGTTCACCGTGTTGTTTTTAAATTCTGTTGAGTTGACCCTGGTTTCCAAGGAGCAGCTGGTAGGTTTGAACCACCAATCTTGCAGTTAGCAGTCCAGTGCTAAAGTAGCTTAAAGTTTTATCTAATGCAAAGAATGTAATTTAGAGTAATTTCCCTTGTTCCATGAGAGATAAACCTTGGAATTTTAAAACTTCCAAACTACACCTAATGATTTGTGCAAATGAATACCAAGTCCCCTCTCCCTATATCAGCTGATCTCAGTCAGGTCTCCCACCCAAAAATGACATTAAGATTTCCCAGTGCTTGGTTTTCTATACCATTCCCTCCTCTTCTCTTTAAAAGCTTCATTGTAACTAGCCTACAAAATGGTCTCCTCTATGCATGTAGAATAACTGCTCCAATAAACCCTAGTTTTCATTACTTTGGTTTTGATTATTATTTTTTTAATTACCTGTTGTTGTGTGCTAGCAATTCCAACTCATAGCAACCCCATAGAGAGTATTTGAGGAGCCACTGGAAGGTTTAAATTGCCGACCTTGTGGTTTGCAGTCTAGTGCTTATACTACAGTACCACGCCGGGACTTCTAAACATTACCTACACATAGAAAAATATCTGAAAAGACAATCGCCCCATTGAAATCAGTGTTTGCCCTAGGGAGAAACCTGAAATGGGGATGGGAGGCAGGGTAGAAAAAAGAAATTTTAATCTACTTATATTATGTGATTTTTCTTTTTTTTAATGGATCCCTTGTAGCTTTTATGAATGTAGGTCTTCACTATGTTTAGAAAAAAATCTTCTCTTTTAAAGACCCAGTTCTGCCCTGTGTCAAGCATTCCAGTCCCTAGTTTGCATTCCAGAGAAGCTGCATTCCTGGGTGAAGCCATGACTCAGCCAAGTGTGCCCTGGGCCAGGCCTGGGCGCAGCAATTCTGTCCTTTAGTCCTGGCTCAACATCCACTCAGACTGATAAGTGACCACTGGAAAATCATTTGAAGTTCCTTTCTCATATCCAGCTCAGTTGGGGAGCAGTTAGCTCACAATGGGGTGAGGATGAGGGGGCAAACCAAACACCACTTTGTAGCTCCCTCCTCCCTGTCCTCTCAGTGGCTCTGGTAACCGGCCAAGCCAGTCTTGGCTGTGGGGAGGTGGTGATTTCAGAAGAAATGCTTGTCAACTCTGTACTGCTCACAGCAAAAGGGCACGCTGGGATACCAGTGCTGGAAAATTTTTAGTGCAGCAAAGTGTTCCCAGCCCATCTGGCAGAATAGCTACCATTTTTCTTGCACTCCTTTTGGATAATTGCAGTGCAGACGAAATGGTCCTTCACCCCACAGATGAAGCCCTGGAGAGAGGCCACAAAGAGAAACTGAATCTGGCCAGGGGAGGACTCAAATGCCATAAACAAACTCTTAAAGAGAATTCCATGTATTATAAAAATGTTACCTCTAACTTAACAATACTTAACAGTAACAACAGGTCAAAGGAGAGTTCTGGTGTGGTGCTGTAGGACAACCACTGGACTGCTAACCACAAGGTCATCAGTTCAAGCCCACCAGCCAATACTATATGGGGAACCAACTCTACAGAACTTAACAACAACCAGTCAGAGGCGTCCTAGTGAAAGAGGAAGTTAGCATATGTAAAGCAGCTGTGTAATTTGCAAAGCTGGAAGGGTACAGCTAACTGTATCATTCTGCTTGCAAAAAAAAAAAAAAAAAAAAAAAGATCTTTCCTTTCCCCTTTCTACCCCAAAATCATCTACAATAATGCTATGACAATTGTCAAACTAGGGGAAAGGCAAACCATTCTGGTTAACAGCTGCTCTAGAATCTTTTTTAGAGTCTGGCTAGGATTGTTTAATTTATGTTTCATTTTTTCTGCTTGGCCAGCTTGCCACCCCTTCAGGATTTCAGCTGGTTTTGACACAGCTCAATAAAGATCATTCCAAAGAAGTTTCATATTTCTTAGATTCCTTAAATTTCTCTTTAACTTAGGAAATGAGACTGAAAGATGATGAAAAACTGCCCAGATTGTACTATTTCCTATGCAAGTTCCTTGCAAAGCAAGCTGTGCCTCCCTTTTCCAGCAAGAACAGTGAGAATCAGTTCTTATTGGAAGGTGGGTGGTGGGTCTTTAAAACAGCAGTAGAACGACTTGTCTTTTAAAAAGGCCCCAGAAGTCTCAAACACAGTCTGAAATCTCTTTGTGAAAGAGAGGGTGAGCTGGGGGAGGGGGAGAGAAGATTCCAGTGCTCAATCAAAAAACAAGTCTTCACAGAGGACTTAATCCATTCACCAAACATTTGTTGTCAGTTGCTGTTGAGTGGATTCTGACTATTGGGTGATCCCCATGTGTGCAGAGCAGAACTGCTCCTTAGAGTTTTCAAGGCTCAGACCCTTTCAAAAGCAGATTACCAGGACTTGCTTCCAAAGCGCTAACCTTTCAACTAGTAGTCGGTTTGTACTACCCAGCTTCTCCTCCCTTGATGCTTATTTTGCATCTATTTTGTTCCAGTCTTTGTCTGAATAGTGAGGATAGAGGAGTAAAGAAAAGCAAGGGTCTGACCCCTTTAGGGAGGTTGTTCAGGAGGCTGAACATTCTAGAAGGAAAGAAAGGGCTTTCCAGTTCCTTTTAGCTGAGTTCTGTTCCTGCCCTTGTTTAGGCTTGAATCTCTTCCTCCTGCATCACAGGTTTGCTACAGTCTCCACCTTTCCCCCTTTATAATCACATGTCTCTTTGTAAACATCAAAGGACACTCTGCAGGATCAGGGAATCTATGACTCATCTGCGAATGCTTTTCTATTTTTTTTTTTTATTCAGCTCTCTTCTCAGAAGAACCTATGTGCCTTTTCACTATGAGACTAGCTTGTCTCCTCTTTTTTCAGTGATTTCTCACTTCAGCTCTCATTGTCAAAAATCTAGTATCAAGCATCTAATGGGCCCACCACCAACCTAGGCCCTCAGAGTAGCCTGACAATCATTTTTTGTTTCCTAAGCAGCTTTTTTCTTTTTTTCATCCTTCATTTGTTGTTGTTGTTGTTTTTTTTTTTAAGTGCCACAGAATTGGTTCCAACTCCCAGTGATCCTGTATAGGGTTTCCGAGCAGAGACTGGTGGATTTGAACCGACAACCTTATGGTTCAAACCGACGTTGCGGTCCAGTGCATTATCTTGCAGTGCCACACCAGGACTCCATCCTTCATTTAGACTATTTCAAAACATCGCCATACTCGTTAAAATTCCCTAGTAATGTCCCACTCATATCCCCATACTTATCCACTAAGCATCGACACATGACAGTGCTCATAACATAGAACTCATCGGAGAAGAACTCCCTCAATTCCCAGCCATGCCTCTTGTGATCTTATCTGCAACTGCATGCAATTTTCCTTCTTGTACAAAAGAAGGCTATCTTCTTGGCTAAGGCGATTTCTTCCACAGAATTTGAATCTACTCTTCAGTCTTCTCAAGAAGAATTCCCTCTTCATCTTCCTTCCATCTCTTCCCCTTCACAGAATCCTTTCTTTCAGCCTAGTGCAAGCCCCTGACTTCTCCTCACATGGATTTTCTGATAAAAGCTGGCACAAACATTCATCAAAAGAAAGCTCATTCCAAAACAAAACAAAACAAAAAAGGAACCCGAACAAAACAGAAAAAACCCAAACCTATTGCTTGTAAGGCCAATTCATGGCAACCCTAAGTCTTACAGAGTAGAACTACCCCGTAGAGTTTAGTTGACTGTTGTTCTCAGGTGCCATCCAGTTGGTTCCAACTCATAGTGATTCTATGCACAACAGAATGAAATACTGCCCAGTCCTATAGTCTCTTCACAATTGTTACCTTTAAGCCCATTGTTGCTGTCACTGTGTCAGTCCATCTCAGTGGGAGTCTTCCTCGCTTTCGCTGACCCTCCTTGATGTCTTTTTCCAGAGACTGGTTCTTCCTGAAAATATTTCCTAGGTATGAGAGGATTCTCACCATCCTGGCTATTAAGGAACATTCTGGCTGTAATTCTTCCAATACAGATTGGTACGTTCTTTTGGCAGTCAATGGTGTTTTTAATATTCTCCTACAACACATTAACTTAAATACATCAATTCTTCTGTCAGTTCTTATTCAGTTATCAATTGTTATCCATTGTCTACCTTTCACAAGCATATGAGGCAATTGCAAATACCCTAGCTTGGCCCCTCTAAGATAGAAACTCAAAGGGAACACATGAACAGGTATGTAAGCTTGCTGGCAACCATATTGGTCTACTGGTAAGTGAAAGAGGGGGAAAGGCAGCAATGAAGAAATGGGCTGATTTCAACCACATTCCATAGACTCCCTTTAACCTGGAGATGAGAGAGAGGAGGAAGGGTTGATTGGTCCAAAGTGTGGTGAGATCTGGCGACACCTGAGCCCATGAACAAGCACATAGCTACAGAGGGCTATAGCTGAGAGTGAAGCATCCAGCTGATATGAAGTGAGGGGAGACGCGCAAGAACACCCAAACTTACAGATAGTACACATTTGACCTAGCCTTGATGGCTTGATAATCAGAACTCAACTAGAGGAATATTTAAACAAAAACAATTTTTTTTTTTCCATAAAGGAAACAAGGATAAATTGCTACAATTTGATGAACTTGATCTATACTCATGGAGGTAGTAGTTCTAAATACCAATAGAGAGGGAAGGAGTCTTCCCATCAAGGATCAATGCTATCTCCTCTGAATACAGGGTAGATAAGAACAGGCAACTTAGACACTGGATACCTAAAATGATGTTTACAGCTGTTTCTCTTCATTTTGAGTTGTGTCCCACCAGCAAATGAAGGTCCCGTGGGCTTTTCTCCCACGGGCCTTACTCCATTCGCCTCATCACAGTCAACTCTACTTTGAGGAGGCAGCTCTTTTCCAGTCGTATTTTGAGTGATTTCCAGCCTCAGGGGCTCATTTTCTGGCACTATATCTGACAGTGTTTCTCTGCTATTCATAAGGTTTTCAGTGGCTAAAGATTTGGAAGTTGTTCATCACTACTTCTTCCTAGTCTGTCTTCATCTGGAAACTCATCTGAAACCTGTCCACTATGGGTAACCCTTTTGGTATTTAAAATACTGGTGGCATAGCTTTCAGAATCACAGCACCTCACAAGTCACCACAGTATGACAAACTGACAGATGAGTAGAAAATTGGAAGTTATCAAAAATGTGTAAACTTCAATATCTTAGGCATTAGTGAGCTGAAATGGACTGGTATTGGACATTTTGAATCTGAAAACCACATGGTTTACTATGCCGGGAATGACAATTTGAAGAGGAATGGTGTTGCATTCATTGTCAAAAAGAACATGTCCAGATCAGTCATGATGTACAGTGCTGTCTGTAATAGGATAATATC
>NW_006408542.1:7539984-7559944 GCF_000296735.1 Chrysochloris asiatica | reverse complement strand
AGTGAGGTGGATTGGCAAAGTGGCAGCATCAATGGGTTCAAGCATGGCAACATTTGTGAGGTTGGCCCAGGACCGGGTAGTGTTTTGTTCTGTTGTGCATAGGGTTGCTATGAGTAGGTACCAACTCTATGGCACCTAACAACAACAACAACAACAACAACAATTTAGGTGAAATGTTCATCTCTAAGAGATCAGTTCTACTCTCGGGGCATAGGTAACATCTAATTTGACTCTTGCACTTAGCTTTTATCAGCAATACAAGGGATGCTTTGGACTCCACCTGGCAATCGTTTGTTTAATTTCCTCAGAACCTAGCCTTCTCTGTAACCTCTCTAGATCAGGCCATCTTCATCTCTGGGCTTCAGCTGCAGCCTCCTGTCTGCTGTCCTACCTCAATTATTACCCCGCTCCATTTTTCTCCAGACTGTAGGCAAAGGGAGATTTCAAAAACACAACTCTGATTATTACACTCCTATGTTTAAAAGTACTGGGAGTCCTGGTGTGGCGCTGTGGGTTAATGCACTAGACTGCAAAGTCGGTTTGGACCACAAGGTTAGCGGTTCAAGCTTGCCATCCACTCCTCAAAAACCCTCTACACAGTCACTATGGGTTGGAACCGACTCGGGGCACTTAACAACAAGAACATGTTTAAAAGTCTTCCTATTGTCTTTGGGGATTATTTCTAACTACTTTGTTGTTGTTGTTGTTAAGTACCACCTAGTCGATTCGATCCATAGTCAATTCCGATCCATAGTGAACCTGTATAGGGTTTCCAAAGAGCAGTTAGTGAGCTTGTAACTACTTTTGGAGGGCTTAAAGCCTTCAAGATTTGGTTTGAGCTTACCTGTCTAGCCCAGTTTTCCTTAGCATTTCTTCATCCCTCATCACTGTACTTGTTGCTCCAAAAATATTTGTAGTCTCCATCAGCAACCAAATGAATTCCTAACTTTGTGATTTTTTAAATACTTCCGCTGAGTAGTTTATTGAACTATTTCCCTTCCTGTCTTCCTCACTTGACTGTAAGCATCTTATTTAGGTATTGAATAAATATTATATACATATATAATATAAAGAATTTATAGCCTGTTGTATACTAGCACTGGGCACTAAACATATGGAGAAATGTTCAGTCTTACTACTAAAATTACAATAATACTTTAAGCTAGCAAGGATATGGCAAAAGGAGCACTCTTGTACTGCAGGGTTCAGAAAAGCCTTTCAGTAATATATGACAAGAATCAAAATGCTTAAGTCATGAGCCCTAATAATAAACATATCTAGAGATCTGTCTAATCAGAGATGGAGATAAAATTTATAAACAAAGGTATGCATCACAACATGTTTTTCTATAATACTTGCACTCTTGAATTATCGATGTATCCTACAATGAGCATGTTTTAATTAGCAATTAGCAAAAGTTAATTAAATGCTGGCAGTGTTAGCTTTAGCATTATAGGTTAAAGGAACAGTTCAGTGATTCCCAATTCCTGGTATCCACAACTTTGTATAGTTTTCATATTGTATCAGAGCTGATCTGTGTGACCAGTGAAATATGGCAGAATTTGATCTTTGTGATCAATAGAAGATGACAAGCAATATCCAAGATTAGGCTTTCCACAGCCTACAGCATCTTTCTTGGTCTCTCTCACAGATCACTTGCTCTTGAGGAAAGCCAGCTATGCCTGTCATGAAAGCACTTTATAGAGAGACACACATGGCAAGATATGGAGGCTTCTTACCAAAACCACACAAGTGACTTGGATATAGATTCTTCAGATATAGAAAGTCAGACTTTCAAATGACTACAGCCTCACCAACATATTGGTGTTGAAGTCTTATGAGATACCCTGAATCAGAAGTGCCTAGGTAAGCTTTTCCAGGATTTCTGATCCACAAAAAGTGAGATAACAATTTGGGGGGTTTTCTAGGCACTGATATTTTATTCTTGTAAAATTACGCAATGCCTTGGTTATCTAGTGCTGCTATAACAGAAATCCCACAAGTGAATAACTTTAACTATTAGAAATACATTCTCTCAAAGTTTAGAGGCTAAACATCCAAATTCAAAGTGCTAACTCTAGGTGAAGGCTTTCTCTTTGTCAGCTCTGGGGAAAGGTCTTCCAAATCTCTTGGCATACATGAGTGAGGGTCTCCGGGGCTGCATTAGTTTGTTGGAAGATTTCAATTTGTATTCCATCAATCCCTGGAGCCTTGTTTTTTATCAATATTTTCAGTGCTACTTGGACTTCTTCCTTCAGTACCAACTGTCTCTAATCATATGCTACCTCTTGAAATTGTTGAACATCAACCATTTCTTTTTGGTACAGTGACTCTGTGTATACCTTCCATCCTTTAATGCTTTCTGCACCATTCAATATTTTGCCTATAAAATCCTTCAATATTGCATTGCAATCTTAAAGTTTGAATTTTTTCTTCTTTAAAAATTTTTTATTGTGAATTGAATGAAGGTTTATAGTCAAGATTATCAGTTTTACATTCAACAAATCATGCATTTTCTTTCATCTCCATATTTATAACCCTTTCCCTGCAACAACAGTTACACTTCTTCCTCCCTGTGGTTCTGTTTGCATTCCACCCACCTTCCTATCCCTACTCAACTTTGTCCTTAGGAAAATGTTGCCCTTTCAATTTTGAATGATTCACCATTCCATTATGAGCATACCTTACTAGTGTCATTGTCCCAACTATGTATCTATCTATTGTTTGGATGAAAATTGAGCCATGACCGTGAGTTCCTTTCCAGACCTAAACGGTAGTTGAGGGCCATAGTTGCAGGTTCTTCCAGTCTCTTTCTGACCAGTAAACTCGGTCTTTGTATTTTATTATTTTTTTCAAATAATTTTGAGTTTTGTACCACATTTTCTCCCACTTTATCCAGGATGCTCTAATGTAACCCCTTTCAGAGCAGTTGGTAGAGGTAGCCAGGCACCATCTAGTTCTTCAGGTCTCAAAGTCATGGAGACTGTTCACATGTTCCATGTGAACATCAGTTCTGCTGTTTACATGTTCCAAATTAGTTCATTAGATTAATTTATTCCAAGCCTACACAATTCTTATCATTCTTCTTTCTTCCACATATGGAGGTAACAACAGCTGTACCTTAGACTGCTGCTCATGAGCTTTCAGGATCTCAGACAAAGGCAATGTTCTACATCACCAAAGCTGGATGTAGAACATTGTCTTTGTGGACTTTGTTATGCCAATTGACCATGGTGTCCCCTGAGACTATGGGCTTGATCCCCGGGCCCCAAATCTCATTGCCTTAAGATGTTTGGTAACATCTAGGAAGTTTTCGTAATTTTGCCCACTGTATGCTCCAGTTTGAGAAAAGGTATATAATTACTCATGTACAAATATCCTCTTTGAAGCTCTTATACATTTGTTAGATATACAAATGTATGCATATCCACACTTCCTCCCTAACCCATTCAGCCTATGTTTCTGAACACTGTTGTTCCAAGGATGTGTGTATATATCACTATTTACTTCTATGCCCTACAACCCATGCATACCTTCCTGTGTCTTCACCTATCTTCATCATTCTTCTGCTAACCTTGCAATTTTTCTTTGGTTCTTTCACCTGAGAAATGTTGAGTGTGTTCTTCCCTTTTGATTTTCTACCTCTAGATCTTTGCACATTTCATTATCTATTTGACTTTGTCTTCTCGATCTGGTCTTCTCTTCAGCTCTTTTGCCTTCTCATTTCTTCCATTTGCTTTAGCATCTCTATGCTGGAGAGCAAGTTTTAGAGTCTCCTTTGACATCCATTTTGGTCTTTTCTTTCTTTCCTGTCTTTTTAATGATGTTTTAATTTCTTCTTAGATGATGTTCTAGACGTCATCCCACAACTCTCCTGGTCTTCAGTAATGAGTGTGTAATGCATCAAATCTTTTCTTGAGATGGTCTGTAAATTCAGGTGAGGGATGTTCAAAGTCATTATTTTGACTCACATGGACTTATTTTCATTTTCTTCAGCTTCAGCATTAACTTTCATATGAGCAATGGATGATCTGTTCCACAGTTGACCCCTCACCTGGTTTTGGCTGATAATATAAATATAGAGCTTTTTCACAGTCTCTTCCCATATTTGTAGTCAGTTTGATTCCTGTGCATTCCATCTGGTGAGTTCCATGTGTGTAGTTGCCTTTTATGTTGTTTGGTACAGTGACTCTGTGTATTCCTTCCATCTTCTTTTGATGCTTTCTGCATTGTTTAATAATAATTTACCCAGAGAATCCTTCAATAACTGAAGTCAAGGCTTGAATTTTTTCTTCAGTTTCCTCAGCTTGAGAAATGCTGTTTTCTTCCCTTTTGGTTTTCTAACTCCAAATCTTTGCACATTTCGTTGTAATATTTGACTTTGTCTTCTCAAGCTGACGTTTGAAATTTTCTTCTGATCAGCTCTTGTACCGCCTCATTTCTTCCATTTGCTTTAGTATCACTACACTGGAGAGCAAGTTTCAGAGTCTCTTCTTACATCCATTTTGATCTTTTCCTTCTTTCTTGTCTTCTTTAGGGCTTTTGTTTTCTTCCTCTATGATGTTCTTGATATTATCTGACAACACTTCTGGTCTTTGGTTTTTAGTGTCTAATGTATCAAATCTGTTCTTCAGATGATCTCTAAATTCAGGTGGGATATATTCAAGGTCATATTTTGGCTCTTGTGGACTTGTTTTCATTTTCTTCAGCATCGCTCTGAATTTGCATATGAGCAATTGATGGTCTAGGAAGGACTAGGTAGATGATGAGATGAACTACTTTAGAATACTTAGTTAATGAAAACCTTATGACTAGAAGAGAAACACTGTCAGATATAGTGCCAGAAAATGAGCCCCTCAAGTTGGAAGGCACTTATAATGCAACGAAAGAGCTGCCTCCTCAAAATAGAGTTGACCGTGATGAGTCAAATGGAGTAAAGCCCACAGGAGTAAAGCCCTCATGACCTTCATTTGCTGATGAGCACAACTCAAAATGAAGAGAAATAGCTGTAAACATCCATTAATAATCAGAACATGGAATGTACGAAGTGTGAATCTAGGAAATTTGGAAATTGTCAAAAATGAAATGGAATGCATAAACATCAATATTTTAGGCATTGTTGTTGTTGTTGTTGTCAGGTGCCATCGGGTCAGAACCGACTCATAGCAACCCCATGCACAGCAGAATAAAACAATGTCCGATCCTGGGCCAACCTCACTACTGCTGCCACACATGAGTTCATCAATGCTGCCACCTGGCCATTCCATCTCTTTGGGGGTCTTCCTCTTTTTCTCCAACTCGCCATCTTACCAAGCATGATATCCTTCTCCAGCAACTGTTCCCTCCTGACAATATATCCAAAGTATGAGCAACGAAGTTTAGCCATCTTGGCCTCTAAGGAACACTCTGGCTGCACTTCTTCCAAAACAGATCTTTTAGATCTTCCAAAACAGGTTCTTTTGGCAGCCCATGCACTTCTAGTATTCTCCTCCAACACCACAATTCAAAGGCATCAATTCTTCTAGAATCTTCCTTATTCACTGTCCAGTTTTTGCATCCATATGAGGTTGTTGAAAATACCATGACTTGGGTCAGGTGCACCTTAGTCCTCAAGCTGACATCTTAGGCATTAGTGGGCTGAAATGGACAGGTATTGGCCATTTTGAATCTGACAACTACATGGTTTACTATGCCAGGAATGACAAATTGGAGAGGGATGGTGTTGCATTCATTGTCAAAAAGAACATATCCAGATCAGACATGAGGTACAATGCTTTCTGTGATAGGATAATATCCATGTGACTACAGGGAAGACCAATTAATATGACTAATATTCAAATTTACGCACCAACCACTAAAGCCAGTGAGGATGAAATAGAAGAATTCTACCAACTTCTTCAATCTGAAATTGATCAAACATGCAATCAAGATGTATTGATCATTACTGATGATTGGAATGCAAAGGTTGGGAGCAAAGAAGAAGGATCAGTAGTTGGAAAATATGGCCTTGGTAATAGAAATGATGCTGGAGATCGCATGATAGAATTCTGCAAAACCCATGATTTTTTCCTTTCAAATGCCTTCTTTAGACAGCATAAGAGACAACTAACTATACACATGGACCTCACCAGATAGAATACACAAGAAATCAAATTAACTACATCTGTGGAAAGAGACGGTGGAAAAGCTCATCTTATCAGCCAAAACAAGGCCAAGGGCAGACTGTGGAACAGACAGACAAGTAGTGAATGCAATTTAATGGTTTCAGTATATTCACAGAGTTCGGGGTAGCACAAATGGTTAAGCACTCTACTACTAGCTGAAAGGTTCGTGTCTCCAACCCACCCAGTCCTGGCAGTCTGCTTCTGAAGGAAGGCTCACAGCAGCATTGAAAACCCTATAGTAGCAATTCTACTTTGCACACATGGGTCATCATGAGTTACAATAAGTGACAGCAATTAACAATAACAGTCTGTTCACAGATTCATGCAACCATCATCACAATTTTGGAACATTTTCATCATACTAAAAAGAAACCGCACACCTTTCAATTCCCCTATCTTCTCCATTCCTAAGCAACCATTAATCTACTTTCGGTCTTTCTTCACCCTCATTTGAAAGTAATTTATTATGCAGCAATATCTAATTGATAGAAGGTCATGGGTAAAGAACTGAAGGATAATTTCTTTTTCATTAACTGCTTTTATGTTTTTCTGAATTTTTAAAACTTTATACAATGAGCAGATTTTCATTTCATATAAGAAAAAAATAGTACTATTCTGTTCTATTGGAATGATGTTGTAAGATCTCGTAGAAATCTGTTATTTTGGTTGCCCAGCATCCTACCTCCTCTTGTTTTTCTAGTAAAAGCACTACCAACTCTTGGTGGTTCTAATGTGCTTGCCAGACAAAGGACAAGGGGGATATATGGCTCTGGCTAGATCATAAAATTTTCTGTTGTAACAATTTGAATCTTGAGTAGAGCCACGCAGTATATTTACAGCAATTTAGAGGAAGCAGAATTTCAAAAAAAAATGGTTAAAGAGCTTTTGCTTGTAAGGTTCGTATAACCTTTCTGTTCTTATTCTTTGCTCTTGAACATTCAGCAACTCTTTTACTTCTGTAAGTGACTCCTATGTTGTGAAGTGCCGTCAAGTTGGTTCCAAATTATAATGGCCCTGTATAGGGTTTCCAAGGAGCAGCTGGTGGGTTTGAACTGCCAGCCTTGTGGTTAGAAGTCCTGGGCTTATCCTAACAGGACTCCTAGAAATCTTTTTAATTTACGTTAGTTTCTGTTGCTTGCAGCAAAAGAATTCAAACTAATGCAAGTCATTAGGAAAAACAATTGGTGGGGAATGGGAGTTTGAGGGGAGGTTTTTTAACCCTCTGGAAAACAATCTGTAAATGTGCTACTCCACTGCAACAGTGTTGTTTTAGTACCTGCTGATTCATGTTTACATAGTTAGAAACATGATGTACATGTTGTGTCACATTTAGATTTTTCTACCTAACGTAATACCTGCATTTTTGCTTATTAATGTTTTACAAGGTCTTCTATTCATCGTTTTTAATATACATTATTACCTTCTGTAGATTTGTTATAATTTATTAAATCTTTGATCCGGTGGTTGGATATTTAGGTTCATTTTCATTTTTGCTAGTAGATGTAATGATTAAAACAAACATATTCACAGCAAGATTTTGGTTTGGTGGCTTGTTTCTTTTCTTAAGGTAAATTCATAAAAATAAAAAAATGGATCTGCTATGGTGTTATCCTCATTTTTTGCACGCATTTGATGTGTTGCTTTGTAAAGTGAAAGGTGCTTCCTGTGCTACAAGTAATTTTCTGTTCTGTATTTCCATTTAAAAGATACTATTGGTGGTGGTTAGGTGCTCTGGTAGCGCAGTGGTTACAAATCGGGCTGCTAATCTCAAGGTCAGCAGTTCGAAACTACCAGCAGTTCTGCGGGAGGAAGATGAGGCTTTCTGCTCCCATAAAGATTTACAGCCTCAAAAACCCTGTACAGGGTCGCTATGAGTCGGAATCAACTCAACAGCAATTAACAACAACATTGGTGGTGGTGTGCCATGGAGTTGTTTCCAACTCATAGCGAGAGACCCTGGATAGGGTTTCTAAGGCTGTAAATCTTTATGAGAGCAGGAAGCCTCATCTTTCTCCCACAAGATATTATTGGCTCAGGCAAATTCGGATGAATGGATTGACATGGTTATAAATTATGCTCTGTGTTAGAACTGTTATGCAGACATTCTTGTGATTACAATTTTTTTTTTTTTTTTAAACATAACATACACAAAGAACATGGCAAAAATCATGAGGGTAGAGTCTCAGTACTATTTCACAAAGTAAACACACCCATGCAACCACTATGAAAATCAAGAAATAGAACCTTACTGGCACTCTAAAACCAAAACACCAAACCTATTGCTGTTGAATTGGTTCCAAGTCATAACAACCAAATGTGCTACTGAGTAGAACTGCTGTCTGGGGTTTTCTTGCCCATAATCGTCATGGGAGCATATTGTTAGGCCTTTCTTCTGCAGCTCTACTGTTTATGACACTCTGGAAGCCCTTTGATATTCCCAACCTTCTGTCTGGTAACCATTGACTTGTATCACCATAGATTAATCTCTTCTGTTTTTGAGATTTAAATAAATGTACTCTTTTATGTATGGTATCTTTCATTCAACATTATGCTTGTAAGTTTCTTATACACACGCCACTGTGTATAGCAATAATCCATTCATTCTCATTGCTCTGTATTGTATTCTACAAATATACCATAATTAATTTATTCATACTACTATTGATAGAGGAGTCCTCGTGTGGCTCTGTGGGTTACAGCACCAGACTACAAAGCCATTGGAACTGCAAGGTTGGTGGTTCAAGCTCACCAGTCGCTCCTCAGAAACCCTATACAGGGTCCCTAAGGGTCGGAATCGATTCAACGGCACTTGACAACAACTATTGATAGATATTTGAGTTATTTCTCAACTCAATTTTGGTTACCACAAATAAGACAGAAATTACTCGGCCATAAGTTATGTGCACGTTGAAATTTCTTCTTGTTGTTGCTAAGTGCCATCAAGTCAGTTCCAAATCATAGCAACCCTGTGTAGAGTTTCCAAAGAGCAGCTGGTGAGTTTGAACTGCTGACCTTGGGGTTCAAACTGATGTTGCAGCCCACTGCTTATCCTACAGCTAAATATTTTTCCAAAATGATATACCAATTTACATTCTCACCAATATATGAAACTCCCAGGTGATTCACATCCTTACTAAATACTTGTTATATTCAATTTGTTTTATTTTAGACTTTCTGATCGGTGTGTAATGTTATCTCATTGTGATTTTAATTTGTGCCTTCACGTACTTACTGATCATCTGGATATTTTCTTTCATGAAATATCTGTTCATGTCTTTGGCCCATATTTTTGATAAACTTTATTGAGATATAGCTTCATGCAATAAAATTCAACAATTTTAAGAATACAATTTTATAATTTTGCAAATGTACACTATAATATATATAGTATATAGAGATATATATTATAGTGTACATTTGCAAAATTATATTAACAACCTGCGATACGCAGATGATACAACCTTGCTTGCTGGAAGTGAAGAGGACTTAAAATACTTACTGATAAAGATCAAAGAGCACAGCCTTTGGTATGCATTGCATCTCAATGTAAAGAAAACAAAAATCCTCACCACTGGACCAATCAACAACATTCTTATCAATGGAGAAAAGATTGAAGTTGTCAAGGACTTCATTCTTCTTGGATCAGCAATCAACACTCATGGAAGCAGCAGTCAAGAAATCAAACGACGCATTGAATTAGGCAAATCTGGTGCACAAGAACTTTTTAAAGTGTTGAAGAGCAAAGACGTCAGCTTGAGGACTACGGTGCGTCTTACCCAAACCATGATATTTTCAATAACCTCATATGTATGTGAAAGCTGGACAGTGAATAAGGAAGATGGTAGAAGAATTGATGCTTTTGAGTTATGGTGTTGGAGGAGAGTATTGAAAGTGCCATGGGCTGCCAAAAACCAAACAAATCTGTGTTGGAAGAAGTGCAGCCAGAGTGCTCCTTGGAAGCCAGGATGGCCAAATTCCGTCTTTCATACTTCGGACATATTGTCAGGAGGAACAAGTCACTGGAGAAGGATATTATGTGTGGTAAGGAAGAGGGTCAGAGAAAAAGAGGAAGACCCCCAGCGCAATGGATTGGCAAAGTGGCAGCATCAATGGGCTCAAGTGTGGCAACAATTGTGAGGTTGGCCCAGGACCAGGCAGTGTTTTGTTCTGTTGTGCATAGGGTCGCTAAGAGACAGTACCTACTGGATGGCACCTAACAACAACAACAACAGTATAATATAACCATAACCACATTCATAATATTTCCATTATTCCCCCAAATTCCCTTGAGTCTTTTCAAAATCATTTCCCTTTCCCAACTCCTGGCCTCTGGCAACACTAATATGCTTTATATTACTATGTTTGTCTTTCCTAGAATTTTATCTTAGTGAAATCAGTGAGAAATTCCTCTTTTGTGTCTTACTTCTTTCAATGAACATGAAAGAATGCTTTCATATGATGCTTTTGAGATTCCATGTACGTTACTTCTTGTGTCACTTGTTGTTGCTAAATACCGTAGTGTCCGTTCCAACTCATAGCAACCCCGTACAGGGTTTCCAAGGAACGGCTGGTGAGTTTGAACCAGCGACCTTGTGGTTCAAACCAATCTTGTGGTCCAATGCTTTAACCTACAGAGCAACAGCTGTGCTCATATATTATTAGTACATTCCTTTTTACTGCTTAACAGTATTCCATTGTATGACTATACCACACTAGCTTATCCATTTACCTGTTGATGGACATTTTGTTGTTTCCAATTTGGGACTATTATAAATAAAGGTGTAATGAACATTCAAGTACAATCTTTGTATACTTGTATGTTTTCATTTCTCTTAGGTAAATTTATAGGAATGGGATATAGGAGTCCTGGTGTGGCAATGAAGGGCAAGTACTGGACTGCAAGGTCAGTTTGAACTGCAACGTTGGTGGTTCAAATTCACCAGCCTCTCCTCGGAAATCCTATACAGGGTCACTATGAATCGACTCAATGGCACTTAACAACAGCAACCTAACCATTTATTTGTATTTCCACTAGCAGTATATAAGCGTTAAAGTTGCTCTTTTTATTCACCAACGTTTAGTGGTTTTTCAGTTTTACTAATGCTAGTGATTTTGGTGGTTGTGTAGTAACATCTCATTGTGTCTCTAATTTGCATTTCCTTGATAAGTAATGACCCTCCTTTTCCAAATTGTTCCTTCTCCATTAACATAAACTCACTACCCTTAAACTTTCTATGTGACTTGAAGGTTCTATCTGATTATTTATATGCAGGACTGATAGTGTGGTGCTGCTGGATAATGCACTTGACCACATGTCGGTTTGAGTCACAAGATTGATGGTTCAAACCCACCAGCCACACCTAGAAAACCCTATACAGGGTCTCAATAGCACTTAAAAACAACAGTAACATTTATCTGCAAGCAGTCCTGGTATGGTTCTGTAGAATAAGCAGTAGGCAGCAAGGTTCTTGGAATTAGCAGTTTTGGTGGTTCAAAGTCAAGAATCATGTTTATTATTTTAAGTTTTTTTCTTAAAACTATGGGCCTGAGGTACTGTTTGTTTTTTCTTTGAGTCCTGTTTCTTGGTATGCAATAAACAGTTGATTATTGCCATTCATAAAGAGCCTATTCAAATCTTTTGCCCATTTTAAGAATTGAGTTCATTTGTTTTCATTGGAGGTCTCAATGACTGATAGTAATTTTTTGCGCTTCTTTGATCAGGTATCTTTATCAATTTTATATCTTACAGATATTTTCTTCCAGTCGATGATCTGCATTTTTATTTTCTTAATGTACTGAAGAATAATTTTTTTTCATGAATTACAACTTATTATTTTTTCCTTTTCTTTGGCATTCTCTTTGAGTCCTATTTAAGAAAAATTTGCCAAATATAAAGTCACAAATCTTTCTGTCATTTAAAAAAAATAATTTGCTCATAGTTGCATATTGTATCATATAATAATAGCTATAATTCTTCTTTTAATATCCTTATTTTACTGTCTAGCATCTCTAATATAATGATGGGGAGAAATAATAATACTAAGCATCCTCATCAGTACACCAGTCCTGTCTTCTGCTGCTTTCAGGTCTAGAATTCATTTTGGGGGGATTCAATTTCTCTGATGAAAGTCTCTACTTTGTTATTTACTTTCTTAAAAATATTAACCATGCTTTTTTGAATGGAAAGCCTGTATTCGAATTCTTTATTGTTGTTAAAAATGGCGACAGCAAAATATATACCAATTCAACAATTCTACATGTACAATTCAATGACATTGGTTACATTTTTCAAGTTGTACAACCTGTCTGACCCTCCTTTTCCAAATTATTCTTCCCCCATTAACATAAACTCATTGCCCTTAAATTTTCTATCTGACTGTCTCTATGGGAGTTACTGCTATAATTCCAATATAGACAGTTCTTCAAAAGAGCACATTGAAAAATTATGCTTATTTTTTTCAAATTTTGTCTGACAACTCCGTTATCTAGATTACCTATGGGCCTGAGCTACTGTTTGTTTCTCTTTCAGTCCTGTTTCTTGGTATGCCTGACAATTCTTTATCTGTACTATCTATGTGCAGTAAGGAGCTCTGGTAGCGTAGTGGTTACGAATCGGGCTGCAAACCTTAAGGTCAGCGGTTCGAAACTACCAGCCGCTCCGCGGGAGAAGATGAGGCTTTCTACTCCCGTAAGGATTTACACCCTCGGAAACCCTGTACAGGGTCGCTATGGGTCGGAACCGACTCGACGGCACTTAACAACAACAAATCTATGTGCAGTGGAATGGGTTTCTTTTATACATGATCTTTCTCGCCTTGGGCTTCTAATTCTGGCGGATATGACTTGTGGGACCACAGTCTTGGTAAGGATTGGTTAGTGCAAATATCAAAAAATAAAACCACTGCAGTCAAGTAGATTCTGATTCTATACTGGATTCTGAAGCTACTATACAGCTTCACAGAAGCAGATTGCTTCATTTTTCTTCCTTGGAGTGGCTGGTGGGTTTGAGCCAACAACCTTTTGGTTAGCAGCCCAACACTTAGCCCTCTGTGCCACTCGGGGTCATTTTACTATGCAAATAGTTGTAGTTGCTTGTGCTGTGGAGTCGGTACCAACTCATAGCAACCCTGCACAGGGTTTCCGAGGCTGTAAATCTTTATGGGAGCAGAAAGCCTCATCTTTCTCCCACTGAACAGCTGGTAGTTTCCAACTGCTGACCCTGAGGTTAGCAGCCGGGTTCATTTTTAACCACGTGAATACCAGAGCTCCTTTTACTATGCAAATAGGATACATAAAACTGCTCAATAGTATTAAGTGACCTTGTGGGAATTGTTCAATTACTATGCAAATTAAATGACTGTGGCCTACTGAGGGGATTTGTCAGTTATGGTCTTGGTAAGAGGACAATGCCTTGAAATTTACAAAGAGTAGGCACTACAGATATCAAATCAAACCTTCTCAAGAAGAATTTGGAAAAATGCGAAAATATGACATAACTTTTGTTTGAAATTGTTTTAAAACTGTCTAAAAAACTACAACTTGAAAGACTAAGGAATCCTGGTGTGGTGCTGAAGGATAAAGCACTGGACCACATGGTCAATTTGAACCACAAGACCAGTGGTTCAAACTCACCAGATGCTCCTTGGAAATCCTGTATAGGGTTACTATGAGTCGGAACCAACTTGATGGCACATTGCAACAAGAAGAATCTTTCGGAAACACTGTTGTTGTTAAGTCCCATCGAGTCGGTTCCGACCCATAGCATCTTTGCATAGGGTTTCCGAGGAGCATCTGGTGAGCTTGAACCGCCGACCTTGAAGTTCAAACGGCTTTGCAGTCTGGCGCATTACCCCACAGCGCCACAACAGGACTCCAATACCGGTTAGTTATGAGTTGGAATCGACTCACTGGCCCTACTCAACAGCAACATAGTCTTCTACAAATGGAAGTATAGCTCCCTCTTTCAAGTGCTTTAAAGAACAAACATTTATTTTCTAACCTTAGAACAATGAAATGTAGTATCCATTAAGCTATCTGCTTGTGCAGGTGGCCTTTAATGGATATGGTGTGAGGAATAGCCATAGAGATTTTAATTGTTTAAGAATGTTGATCTTCAGTCCTAGTCATTCACATGAAGCATTACCCTAGCCAACAGCTGGAGGAAACAAAGTCTAAAACAAGTGATTCAAATTTTCAGGTTATAAGCAATTAGTTAATCACAGCCGATTTTAGTTTGCAATATTTCAAAAACTATTCTGTGGCAATTTAATCCACCAAATATATTTTTTGTTGTTGTTGTTTGTTTGTTTTTTAATAAATGTTTTATTGTGAATTGTGTGATAGTCTACATGGGAGAACATTAGCTTTACATTCATTCTATCATCTGTCATTTCATTGACATAGTTACCATCCTGTCCATGCATCCTCACCCAACCAAAGGGTGTACCCTGTACCCCACCCCCCCACAGTTCTCAGCCCCTTTCCATCTCCTAATCCCAAATCCCCAGCCACACCATCTCTTGAAGTCGTCTTCTTTGCCTCCATCTCAGGCCTCACCGCTTCTCTGGGTAGGATCCCGCTCTCCGCTTTTCTCCATTGATGGTCCTAGGATTGAAATGTTAATCACTCCCCTCCTTGCTACAAATTGTCCACCTTTAGATTTCCAACCCTCGCAATCAGTCCTGATAACAATTATTCACTGTTGCATCACAAGAGACCCATCTGCATTTTGTTTCATCAGCCCTTCCTGGACAGGCTGGATACTATTCACTGGAGACTCTACCTTCCTCCACCCACCAAATATGTTTTGAAACCATTCTTGGATAAGAGGGGGGGAAACCATACACACACACATGAACTCAAAAATGCTCATGTCTTTTATGAAAACATTTGTTACCTATTATTGAATAGCAAATCACCCCAAAATGAAATTCATGATTCTTTTATTTGATTGGGGAGTTTTCTGACTTAGGTGATGTCAGCAGAGACATTGGAACTGGCTGGAAAATACAAAATGACCTCAATCACACGGCCGGCAGTTAATACTGGAAGGAAGCTTAGCTGGGGCTATCAACTGGGGGTTAACCTCTACATGACATCTCCACATGAGTACATGGGTTTTTTCACAGTATCATAGTCTCAGGACTTCTGAGGACTTCTTACAGAATATCTATAGCTTCCAGGATTTCCTAAGATTTTGTCTTAGAACTAGCAAAGCATCACTTCTACCACTTAAATTGATGAAAGCAAGTTTTAGGGCCATACATTAATAATCCAGAAAAACCTAAACCTTTCCTGACCACACACGCATGACTTCCAGGGAACAAATAGGTTCAGGAATTACTATATTTATTTCCTAAATAAAATTCTTTTTTTGTTGTTGTTCAACCTCTAGTCACTTCACTTACTAGGAAAAGCACAAACCAGAACACTGAAGATAAGGCTCTTGTCATTATTTTATGGTCTCCACTAAAATGTTCATTATCTGAACTGACATGACTAAATGTATGGTGGTTACCTTCATTACTCACTATCTGTATAAGCTGTGACATCTGTTCTTGCAAAATAGAGATGCTGGAACTTTTTATCTCCAGCTCCTTTTGCTGGTATCCCAATAAGAGGTCTATACCATTCTATTCTACTCTTTTGAAGTAGGCACAGGTCCTCAGCATTTATGAAAACAACCTCCTGTCAGGTCAGCTCTTCCTCCTGGACTTGAATTCTCCGGGTGTCAGGGCATTCCTTTTCCTTGAAGTCCTTCTCCTCCCAGGTAACTGATTCTTCTGCCTCCTTGTGTGCATATTGTTGTTAAGCACCATCAAGTTGGTTCCAACTCATAGTAACCCTGTAAAGGGTTTCCAAGGAGCAGCTGGTGGATTTGAACCACCGAACTTGCAATTCAAACCAACATGTAGTCAGGTGCTTATCCTACAGTGCCACACCAGGACTTCTCCTTGTGCCTAGGCTTCAGAAATTTGCCACATTTTAACCCTTCTCTAAGGAAAGGTAGGCCCACTTAACTCTTTAGAGAAGAAAAGGGGGAAATACCTCTCATTATTCCATCATTAGCCCATAAACAGGAAAGCAAGAGACAATTTCTCAACCAAGTTATCCTGCCACACATTGTTGTTGTTAGGTGCCATAGGGGCAGTTCTGACTCCTAGTCATCCTGTGAACAATAGAACAAAACACTGGCTGGTCCTGTACCATTCTCACAATTATTATTATGTTTGAGCCTATTGTTGAAGCCACTGTGTCAGTCTATCTTATTGAGGGTCTTCCTCTTTTACACTAACCCTCTATGTCACCGAGCATGACGTCCTTTTTTAGTAGTACCATATTATAATTATTTTGTAGGCTTGCCTTGGAATCTAATTATAATTAATCATACTATTTCCATGAAAAATCAATTCCAAGGTACAAACACTTAACCTTTTAGGACTTTCACAGTTGAATACATCCATAATATATATTCTCAGTGTACCATCATCTTTCTTGCTTCTCTTTATTTGGAGAAAGAAAAATACTTACAGAGAGCAGTAACAAGACCCATCACTACACAGGATATTCTAGCCAGTTTGAATTAAGATTTTACTTCGACGTTAACACCTACAAATGATGTGAGCAGAAGGGGATAGATGATCTTTCACCAAATTTCAAGATTTTTTTTTTTTTTTTTAGAGGAAGTTGTATCTTGAGTCTTTTGTTTTTTACATTATTTATTGTGAATTGAGTAAAGGTTTACAAAACAGATCATCAGTCCTACATACAAGAAATCATAACTTGATGTCATTACAATGATTTCAATTATTTTTACGTCTATTTATTTAACTCTTGCACTCCTCTGTGTCTTCCACTACCTTCATCTTTCCTGTGCCAACCTCCCTCTTGTTGTAAACCACCTTCCCCATCAACCAAGTTAGCGCTTATCAGCCTCAGAGACTCTGTATAGAGTTGCTGTGAGTTGGAACTGACTCCATGTTACACCACCACCACCACCATCTACTCAATGAATAATATTCCCTTCCCTCTCACTCCTGGTAACAATCATAGAATGTTTCATTTTAAACAGTTGTCTCACAATATTTGTGCTTTTCTGATTGTTCTCCAGGTTCATCCATGTTATGAGATGTTTTGCAAATTCATCATTATTCTTCAATATTATGTAGTATTCCACTGTATGTATATACCATAGTTTGCTTATCCATTTTTCTGTTGATGGGCATTTCAGCTGTCTCCATCTTTTTGCTATTATGAATAGTACTGCTGTGAACGTGGATATGCAAATTTTGCACACCCATGTTCGTGTCACTGTTGTCATTTCTTGAGTATATATACCAAGTAGAGGGATTGCTGGGTCATATGGCATTTCTATTTCCAACATTTTGGAGAAGCACAATACCACAGTGGTTGCACCATTTGACATTCCCACCAGCTCTGTAGGAGGGTCCCGGTCTCTCCACACCCTCACCTGCATTTGTTGTTTTCTGTTCTTTTGAATTTTGTTATCAACTCTAGGGTAAGATGATACTTCACTGTTGTTTGGATTTGCGTCACTCTAATGGCTATGTTCAAGCTTACCAACTACTCCTCAGAAACCCTATACAGGATTGATATGGGTCAGAACTGACTCAACAGCACTTAACAACAACAAATGGCTATGGGCCAGAACTGATTCATGGCACCTAACACCAACAGCAATGGCAAATGATCTTGCACATTTCTTTATGTTTGTTGGTCTCCTGAATGTCTTCTTTAGTGAGTGTGTTCCTGTCCTCTGCCCTTTTTTTTTCCCTCTACCCTTTTTTAAATTGTATTATTTGCCTACTTCTTATTGAGGTGTTGAAATCTTTCATAACTTTTTAGAGAATAGACCCATGTCTGATGGGTCATTGTCAAAACTTTATTCCCTGTCTGTGAGTTCTCTTTTTACTCACTTGGTGAAATCTTTTGATGCATATTTTTTAGGAGTTCCAGGTCGTCTATTTTATATTCTGCTGCATGTGTGTTTTCAGTTATGTTTGATAGTGTTTTATACCCTGGATCAGAACTCCTAAGTTTGTCTCTATTTTTCATTGATGATCTTTATACTTGTAGGTAGCATATTTAGATCTTTAACCCATACTGAGTTCATTTTTGTATGTGGTTTGAGACTGGGCCTTGTTTCATTCTTCTGCAAATGGGTTTCCAGTTTTGCCAGAACCATTTGTTGGAGAGACTGTCTCTTCTCCATTTAATGTGTTTTGGACCTTTGTTAAAGATCAGCTGACCTAGATGAATGGATTTACTTCTGGATTCTCAATTCTGTTCCACTGATCTATGTACCTTTTATTGTACCAGTACCAGACTGTTTTGACTCCTGTAGCCCTGTAAAAGGTTTTGAGATAAGAAAGGAGAGACCTTCAACGTTGTCTTTCTTTTTAAGTAATGCTTTGTTTATCTGGGTCTCTTTGCTTTCCATTTACAGTTAGTCATTAGTGTTTCCATCTTTTTAGAGAATGATGTTGGAATTTGGATTGGGACTGCATTAAATCTATAGATTGCTTTGGGTAGTATTGACACTTTCACAATATTAAGTATTCGTATCCATGAGCATAGATATTCTTTCATTTTTTGTAGGTTTATTATGGTTTCTGGTGTTGCGCTGTGGGTTAATGCGCCAGACTGCAAAGCCATTTGAACTGCAAGGTTGCCAGTTCAAGCTCACCAGCTGCTCTTCGGAAACCCTATACAGGGTTGCTATGGGTAGGAACTGACTAGATGGCACTTAACAAGAACAACATTATGGTTTCTGGAGTCCTGGTGTGGCACTGTGGATTAATGTATTAGACTGCAAAGTCATTTGAACTGCAAGGTCAGTGGTTCAAGCTCACCAGCTGCTCCTTGGAAACCCTATATGGGATTGCTATGGGTTGGAATCAACTCGACGGCACTTAACAACAACAACAACAATTATTGTTTCTGGTAGCATAGTGGTTATGAATTGGGCTGTTGACCTAAATGTTCCATGGGAAAAAGATGAGGCTTTCTGCTCCCATAAAGATTTACTGCCTCAGAAACTGTACAGGGTTACTATGGGTCAGAATCAACTCTACAGCACACAATCACCACTAACCTTTGCTTTCTTGTGGTAGTGTTTTCTTTGTATAGATCTTTTGTTTCTCTGGTTATACTTATTTCTAAGTATTGCACCTTTTGGGCGGCTACTGTAAACGACAATATTTTCCTGATTTCCTTTTCACAGCTCTCTTGATTAGTGTAAAGGAATGCAACTGATTTTTTTGGGTGTTGATCTTTGTATACTGTCAATTTATCGAATCTTTCAATAAGTTCTAATAATTTTCTTGCTGAGTCTTCAAGGTTTTCTATGTATAGGATCATATCATCTGCAAATAGAGTTTTACTTATTTTTTTTGCCAATTTGAATGCCTTAAATTCCCCTTTCTTGCCTTTTAGCTCTGGTTAAGACTTTCAGCCACCATTACCAGTCAATAAAGACAATGTTCTATATATTGCTTGGATGAGTAGCATCTGGAATTTGAAAGTTCATGAGTGGCCATCTAAGGTGCAGCTATTGGTCTCTCCATATGCAGAAGAAAGAAGAGTGATAATAACTGAAGAGTCTTGGAATCAATTAGTCCAGGGACTAATGGAACATGTCAGCATAAGTCTCTATGATTCTGAGACCAGAAGAATTAGACAGTACCTGGCTACCACTACCAACTGTCATGAAAGGGATCACATTAGAGGTTCCTGGATAGAGTAGGGGAAAATGTGGAACAAAACTCAAAAAAAAA
>NW_006408542.1:7536296-7539884 GCF_000296735.1 Chrysochloris asiatica | reverse complement strand
TGGTACAGGGTTGCTATGTGTCGGAACTGACTCCACTGCACACAACAACAACAACAACTATATATATATATATATATACACCAGGTTTACTGGTCAGAAAGAGACTGGAAGAACCTGAGACTATGGCCCTCAACCTCCCTTCAGGTCTAGAAAGGAACTTACCTTTGTGGTCCAATTTTCAGTCAAGAGTAGCTAGGTTTATGGAGGGGTGGAGTGGACAACAACACAAGCAAGGTATACTCACCATGGAAGGGTCAATCATTCAAAATCAAAAGGGCAACATTTTCCTAAGGACAAAGCTGAGAAGGTATAGGAAGGTGGGTGGAATACAAATAGGAACCGCAGGGAGGAAGCAGGATACGAGTTGTTGCACGGAGGGTATGGTAAATATGGAGATGAAACAAAGTGTATGATTTCTTAAATGTAAAGCTGATGATTGGGGCATATTTTATTCATTGTAGCATCCCCAATATCTAGTACATTGCCCAAGATCAGTAATCAAGACTTCTTGTTGTTAGTTGCTGTTGTGTTGGTTCAAACTCACAGCAAACTCTGTACAACAGAATAAAACACTGCCTAGTCTAGAGCCATCCTCACATCCCACCAGAGCTCCTTGGAAGTAATTGTGGGAAAAGCCTTGCAAAAAAAAATGGCACCAACCATCCCACCTACAGTACTCTCTGCTCAGTTGGGTTCATTGCAATAGCCGCCTGGAGCTCAGACACTATACTCACAGTTAAGGGGTTTACTAGGGAAGTTAACATGTTACAATTCAGTATTAGAAATGCTCAAGGCCCAATTTTTTTTCAGTCAGGACAGCCTCTATTCAGTCATGCCCAAAGTAGGCCTCTCTCTGGCCCTCAGCCCCTTGGTCTGACTTCTGCCCTGACCAGACAATGTTATAAAGCTAGTTCAGTACTGCTGATAAATACTCAAAGGATGCTCCACTCTGCTATAAACTTAATCCCAACAGCACTCAGTTCTAGCTCCCTGGGTCAACAAACCTTGCTCTCTCAAGTAAGTGCCTGGAGGTGCCTCACTCTGCAAGTGAGCCTCCTGCCCAATGGCACTCTGCTTTACTTCCTCTTTTGGTTGGGAAGCTCTGTCTCATCCTCTGGCTCTTGGTTTGGCTACCGCTGTTGCTCTGCCACTCCTCTGGTGCCAGAGCTTTCTGTCCCTAGGTTAGTAGGTTCACTGTGTAGGGATCTGAAGGTACAAAAGATATGCTCCACTCTTGGCTTTTCTTCCTTGATGGTAGTGAGATTCCCCTCTTCCTCCTTCTGAAGTGGCTGATTTTAAACATATGTTAGAGTTCCAAGTTTTCGCAGTCACAATTAGCCCTGTTAACAGTCATTCGCAACTGAATCATATCATCATGCTATCAGCATCTTCTCCCACCTTCTCTTATTCAGACCCATCAGACAAAGAGTCTTTTGGTGGGAGTTACACAGACCAAGACTAAAAGTGATACATTAATAATTCACTGCACCACAAACCCAGATCTATTTCTGACTTTCACTTCTCTAAGCTTCAATTTCCTTCTCTGAAAATTAAGATGATAATAACACCAAGGATTCATTCAACAGATAAAATGAGATATAAATGTGAAGACATTTATAAACTCTAAAGAGCATGCAAATTAAGTTATGAGAGATTAGAAAGCTGCCTTTGTGTTATGATTTCTCAGATATGACTAAGTAATATTTTAGTGATTCAAAACACTGCCAAATTGCTAATTGGCATTATTCTTGTAACCGTAATAAATCCTGGTGCTCTCAAACGCATCAAACTCTGCTAAGGATTATATATAAAGACACAGTGATTGATTAAAGGTATTTAAAGATCATCCATCAAAGAGCATCAAAGAGGAAGCCATTCATGGTATTGAGCCTGTCCCCTTGAATTCCCTTCTATTCTGTCCTCAGAAATCCTCAAGCTCTTTCTCTAGCCACCCACTTATTGTACGTTTGTTTTCTCCCCTCTCTCTTTCCCCCCCAATGTTTGAAAGATTACATACTCTGCCTAAATACTTCCCATTTTCTTCTCACTTTTCCACTGAGGTCCTCCCTGTCTATTCCCTATATTCCACATCACAGTATGTTGTGGAGGACAAGATGGAAAACATTTGCCTTGGGGAAGAATGAATGCAAATAGGATTACATTTGCCTTGGAATTTAGTAGCATTATTTTCATTTTGGAGTTCTGATGTGCTGCTGTGGGTTAGTGTGCTGGACTGCAGAGTCAGAACTGCAAGGTCGGCGGTTCAAGCTCACCAGCCACTTGTCGGAAACCCTACATAGGGTCACGAAGAGTAGGAACCAACTCCACAGCACCTAATAACATTTCCATTTTTAATTAAAAAAATAAGGAGATGTGCATGTGTGCATGAGTATATTCTGTTCCTTTTAAGTGACCTTTGTTTTTTTAAAAAAAGAAGAGTTACTATTGCTCATGATTCCAGTTATTGTCTTTATTTGTATGACATAAACTCACATGTCATAGCTACTCCTTGTATACTTTGTATCTAAATCTGTCTGTAATAGCTCCTCCCTTAATAGCTTCTCCCTTAATGTTTTCTCAGCTCCTCAAACTCAACAAATCTAAATATAAACTCACATTTCCTGGACCAGGTGTGATACGTGACCAGAAACATCAATTAAAAGGCTTGTGCCATCCACATAGCAGAAAACACACTGTGCTCAGATTTGCATGCATGGTGTTTTGGGCTTATTTGGGATGAACTGAGAAATGCTTTCCTTAGATAAGACGTACACACTAACATTGAAGTCAGAAATGCAAGAGTGTTAACCATTAAAAGTCAATACAAACATTTTCCAGATATCGGTGCCCAATTATGGTTTTCAAACTGAGACAGATTGTGCAAAGCTCCAAGCTTCTTGCAAATTTCATATAGAAACTTATTTATTTGTAAATAAAATATAACATAGTGGGACATTTTCATGAGTTTCCTTCCTTTTGTTCCTTTTATGATGAGAACAAGTTTCCATCCACACATGTATTCTGATAGTATCAGATACTCAGCTGGAAAAGACCACACTATCAAGTAAGTCCCAATTAGAACATATTTTTAAGCAATATCATTAAGTGATCCAGATAATCAGGTTCTTCATTGTAGGCTCTGATGCCAATGAGAGGCATGCGTTAATCCAGATGGACTTTGCTATGACGTCATAGACAAATATACATGGTTGTGGCTTAGCCTTGGGCAGCTAACCACAAGGTCAGCAGTTCAAACCCACCAGCTAATCTGCAGGCGAAGGATGAGGCAGGCTATCAGCTCCAGTAAAGGCTATAGTATTAGAAACCCTATATATAGGGTCAGTATGAGTTGGAATAGCATAGTGGTGACGAATCGGGCTGTGAACCACAAGGCCAACAGTTCAAAACTACCAGCTGTTCCGCAGGAGAAAGATGAGGCTTTCTGCTCCCGTAAAGATTTACAGCCTCGGAAACCCTGTACAGGGTCGCTAAGGGTGGGTCACTATGAATCTGAAAGTAAACGGCAGAGTATGGAATGGAAACATCCTCAATCATCGACCAAGAAAAAGTTCAAAAGCCAACCACTAA
>NW_006408542.1:7525312-7536196 GCF_000296735.1 Chrysochloris asiatica | reverse complement strand
AAAGATGAGGCTTTCTGCTCCCGTAAAGATTTACAGCCTCGGAAACCCTGTACAGGGTCGCTATGAGTCGGAACTGACTCCACAGCACATAACAACAACATGAGTTGGAATGAGCTCAGCTGTTGGTTTGGCTTTTTGTTTTCCTGTACCAGAGATCTGGGTCAATTTGAGAAACGGGTTACCTGTCCATTCACCTGGATCTGTGAGAAAAGCATAGGGAATAATGGATAACTCTCAGAATGTTAATGATTTAATTAGAATTACTTGTTTAACTGAATCTCTATTTCTAGTTTTTGTTGGTTTTGATCAAGAAAAGCTACAGTCTAGATTTAAAGTCAATTACTAGATTTTTTTTTTCCTCTAAAGAGGAAACTTTCCTGTAGCTTAGTTTTGTGGGCAAGGAGGGAGGGCATCCTTTATGGAAGTAATAGCAATGTAGAAGTAAGTTTCTAATGAAAAGGCTAGCAGAAAACACTCTGGTAAATGCTCTGGAAATACAGTTTATATATTCTAGACCAACTCCATCAGGCCAACAGAGACCTCATTCGGGACTGTTTTGTAGTCAAGGACAAGATCCCTTAACTGGGTGCATCAAAGGGGAATTCTAGAATACAAAAGGGAATCAAGTAAGCATTATTCTCTAGCCTATCTTGAGATAACTGTTGTTGTTAAGTGCCATCCATTCAGTTCTGGTGAGTGTGAACTGTTGACCTTGTGGTTCATACTGACCTAGCAGTCCAGTGCATTATCCTGCAGCACCATACTAGCTATACTCTTGAGATAATAGATTGATATAATAATGAGTTTTCTTAATAAAATTAACATGGTTACCTCTCAATTTATATCCTACCCAGTATGTTTTTAGTCTGTTTTTAAAGTTTTTATTGTGAATTGAGCAGTAGTTTACATGCGTGAATATAGGTTTTACACTCATTGTTTCATTGTAATGATTACAATCCCCTCCGTGCATCATCATCCAACAGTATTTGCTTCCATTCCCTGTTGTTATTGTTTTGTGCGGGAGGGGCGATGTACACCAAAACACTCAAGAATATACAATCATTTAAACAACCAAAGGGCACATTCTGCAAGCCTGCCTCCTGGAAGCCAACACCCAGTCCATATAGTCTTTCAATATTTTGTCATATATTTTTCACACAGCCTGTACCCTCAATAATTAGTTGAATCTTTTGCGATATCAATTATCTACAGCATAAGCTAAACATCAACCCGCTTAAAATCTTAGCTTCCCCACGTGAGCCATAGTAGCAGATGAGGGACACCAAATTCAGAATAGGAAGGCTCAGAGAATTACCCACCCTAATTCAGGTTTTTGAGATAGACTTCTGGTATTTCATTTGATCTGCCCATTTTAAAGGTCTGCGTCTTTCTTATGGTGAGTAAAGATATTCAAAACCAGTGGTCTAGTGTATACTTTCATTAACAGAATGGGTATCATTTTGGCAAAGGCTCTCAGAACAATTTTTATTCTGATTAGGGTTAAATCAAGACATAGCATCTGAGGCTGCTCTGGTAGCGTATTGGTTACAAATCAGGCTGTGAACTGCAAGGTCAGCAGTTTGAAACTATCAGCTGTTTCATGGAAGAAAGATGAGACTTTCTGCTCCCCATAAAGATTTATAGCCTCAGAAACCCTGTTCAGGGTCACTATGTGTCGGAACCGGCTCTACAGCACTTAACAATAACAACAACAATCTGAGGCTGAGCTAATAATCCAGAGAGATGTCATAATCTAATATATATGGCCTGTTTGAAGATAATGTTACGTAGAGGGAAGGCAGATCCAGCATCAGTTAGGTTACTGGCACTAGCTATGATTTTGTTGTTGTTAAGTGCTGGTGAGTTGGTTCCAATTCATAGCAACCCTGTATGGCTTTCCAGGAGCAGCAGGTAGGTTTGAACTGCCAACTTTGTGGGTCAAACTGACCTTGTAGTCCAGCACATTATCCTGCAGTGCCACACCAGGACTCCATAGTTATGATTGTTGTTTATTGGTGTTGTTAAATGCTGTCCAGTCAGTTCCGACCCATAGCGACCCCTGTATAGAGTTTCCTAGGAGTGATTGGTGGGTGTGAACTGCCGACCTTGTAATTCAAACTGACCTCCATAGTGTGATTGTTGGTATTGCTCTTTGTTAAGTGCCGTCAAGTTGGTTCCCACCCTTAGGGACCCTGGATAGAGTTTCCGAGGAGCGACTGGTAAGATTGAACCGCCAACCTTGCAGCTCAAATGACTTTGCAGTGCAGTGCATTAACCCACCGCACCACACCAGGACTCCCATAGCATAATTGTTGTTGTTGTTGTTATGTGCCATGGAGTCGGTTCCAATTCTTAGCGACCCTGTACAGGGTTTCTGAGGCTGTAAATCTTTACGGGAGCAGAATCCTCATCTTTCTCCTGCGAAACAGCTGGTAGTTTCAAACTGCTGATCATGAGATTAGCAGCCCAATTTGTAACTATGACACTACCAGAGCTCCTTATAGTATGATTAGGGCAATTAAAAAAATGTATTTTATCTCCAATCAGCTATCATATTCCTTGTTCCATATCCTCTTCTGAATCAAGCTTGCATTTCTGGCAATCCCGTGTCAATGATGTATTGCTACAACTACTTTTTAATTATCTTCAACAAAATTTTACTTCTGTGTCATATTAATGATATTGTTCAATAATTTCCACATTCTGTTGGATCACCTTTCTTTGGAACAGGCAATGACAGCGAGATTTCTTCTCTTGTACTTGGAGCATGCTATCAAGAAAGACCAGTTCCAATAGAAAGACTTTATGCTTGATAAAGTGGAAGGTCAGAAAAAAAAAAAGGACGCCTGTCAACCACATAAATTAACACAATGACAACAACATGGGTTGAAACGTAACTGCAGTAGTGAGGATGGCACAGGACAAGGCAGTGTTTCATTCATACATAGTGTTGCTGTGAGTCAGAACCAACTCGATGGTGTGCTGAGGGTGAATGCACTGGACTACAGAGTTGATTTGAACTGCAAGGTCGACAGTTCAAGCTTACCAACTGCGCCTCGGAAACCCTACACATGGTCGCTATGGGTCGGAACCAACTTGATGGCACTTAACAACAACAACAACAAACAGTAACATATGGACTCCTGATGTGGTGCTGTAGGATCAGCACTGGACTTCGAACCACAAGGTCGGCAGTTCACACCAACTTCTCAGAAACCTTACACAGTGTTGCTGAGTCAGAACTGACTCGATAGCACTTAACAACAATAACATATGGTATTAGGTCTCAGCATTACTGTGTGTTTTATATGAAGCTCTTTTAAAACAAGGTTAATCACTATATTTAGAGATATTTTTGTCTGAAGTTTTTTTTGTAATTGACTTTTTAGGTTTGCATTACTTTTGTGATTCATTTCTATGAAGTCTTTCACTTTTAAGAAGCATTATTATTAAAGGTTAAACATTGCCATATTATGTTTTGTCTGGTGATAAGCTTTTAAGCTTTTGTTGTTGTTGTTGTTGTTGACTTGCTGAAAACATTTGATCCAAATATTTCAACAAAAAGATGGACAGTACTGGACCTATGAAAAGCAACTGTAGTGCTTTGAATGTGGATACTAGGAATATTGGAAGTTGTCAAAAACAAAATGGAATATATAATTATTGATATCCTAAGCATTTCTGAGCTGAAATGAACATGTATTGATAATTTTTAATCTGACAACCACATAGTTTACTGTGACACGAATGACAAATTGAAAGACATCATGAAAAAGAACATTTCAAGATCTATCTTGAAGTACAATACTATCTATGATAGGATGATATCCATATGCTTGCAAGGGAGACCAGTTAAAACCCCTATTATTTAAATTTATGCACCAACCACTGAAACCAGTGATGATGAAATTGAAGAATTCTACCAACTTCTTCAGTCTGCAATTGATGAAACGTGCAATCAAGATGTAATAATAATTACTGGTGATTGTAATGTAAAGATTAGAAACAAAGAGGAAGGTTCAGTAATTGGAAAATATAACCTTGGTGATTGAAACAATGCTGGAGATCTCATGACAGAATTTTGAAAGACCAATGACTTGTTTATTGCAAATGCCTTTTTAAAACAACATAAAAGACAGGTGTGCACATGGAGCTCACTAGGTAGAATACATAGAAACCAAATTGACTACATCTGTGGAAAGAGACAATGGAAAAACTTCCTTATCATCAGTCAAAACAAGGCCAGGGGCAGACTGTGGAAACGACCATCAGTTGCGTGTATCCAAGTTCAAGCTGAAACTGAAGACAATTAAAACAAGCCCACGAGAGCCAAAATATGACCTTGAGCATATCCCATCTGAATTTCAAAATCATCTCAAGACCAAATTTGATTAATTAGACCCTAATGACTGAAAGCTCTGGTAGCGTAGTGGTTACGAATCGGGCTGTGAACCTTAAGGTCAGCGGCTCGAAACTACCAGCCGCTCCGAGGGAGAAAGATGAGGCTTTCTACTCCTGTAAAGATTTATACCCTCAGAAACCCTGTACAGGGTGGCTATGGGTCGGAATTGACTCGACAGCACTTAACAACAACAACAACAACAACAATGACTGAAAGCCAGGAGAGTTGTGGGATGACATAAGAAGCATCATACAGGAAGAAAGCATAAAGTCATTAAAAATACAAGAAGATATGATTTTATAACAATACTTTTTGACTTACCTATGTATATGTAAAAAGGAGCTCTGGTAGCATAGTGGTTACGAATTGGATTGTGAACCGCAAGGTCAGAAGTTCGAAATTACCAGCTGTTCCATGGGAGAAAGATGAGGCTTTCTGCTCCCATAAAGATTTACAGCCTCAGAAACCCTGTACAGGGTTTGCTATGAGTTGGAACCGACTCCACCGCACATAACCACCACCATGTGTATGTAATTCCATTGTTGCATAATGTGACATTAATTATGCATAGCATGTTGTTTGACCATTACCATAATCCATTTTCAAACATTTCCCTTCCTCTTTAACAGAAACTGTGTCTCCTAAGCAATGAGTCTCCCTTGCCCACACTATGGTTAACCACAAATAAACTTCGGTCTCTATACACTTAAAAAAAAAAAAAAAAGAACAAGAAGAAAGAAAAGACCAAAATGAATGTCAGAAGAGACTCTGTAACTTATTCTCCAGCATAGAGAGAAGAAATGAGGAGGTAAAAGAACTAAATATAAATTTTCAAACAGTAGTTTGAGCAGACAAAGTCAAATGTTATAATGAAATGTATAAAACTCTGGAGTTAGAAAACCAAAAAGGTAGAACATGCTCAGCACTTCTCAAGCTGAGGGAACTGAAGAAAAAATTCAAGTCTCGATTTGAAATATTGAAGGATTCTATGGGCAATATATTGAATGAAATCATCAAAAGCAGACTGAAGGAATACAGAGCCACTTAAACAAAAATAAATGGTCAATGTTCATCCATTTCAACAGATAGCATATGACCAAGAGCCAATGGTACTGAAATAAGTCCAAGGTGCACTGAAGGCACTGGCAAAGAACAAGACTCTGGGAATTGATGAAATACCAATTGAAATCTTGCAACAAACTAATGCAGCAGTGGAGGCACTCATTCATCTATGCCAAGAAATTTGGAAGACAGCTACTTGGCCAACTAATTGGAAGAGCTCCATATTTGTGAACATTCCAAAAAGTGGTGGTCCAATGAATGTGAAAATCATTGGTCAATATAACATTAATATCACATGCAAGTAAAATTTTCCTAAAGATAATTTAAAAATGGATGCAACAGTACATTGATACAGAACTGCCAGTGGGTCAATCTGGATTCAGACAAGGATGTGCAACAAGGGATATCATTGCTGACATCTATGCCAGAAAGATGTTTACCTGTACTTTATTGACTATGCAGAGTCTTTTGACTGTGTAGGTCATGACAAGTTATGGACAACATAGAGTAACATGAGTATTTCAGAACACTTAACTGTGCTCATGAGAAATCTGTACATAGCCCAAAAGGCAGTTGTTTGAACAGAACAAGAGAACACTGAGTGGTTTAAAATTAGGAGAGGTGTGTTCCAGGATTGTATTCTTTCACCATACTTATTCAATCTGTTTGCTGAGCAAATAATTCAAGAAGCTGGATTATCTGAAGAAGAACATGGCATCATAATAGAAGGAAGATTAATTAGCAACATGCAATATGCCGATGTTACAACCTTGCTTGCTGAAAGTGAAGAGTATTTAGAATACTTACTGATGAAGACCAAAGACCATAGCCTTTGGTATGAGTTGCACCTTAGTGTAAAGAAGACAAAAATCCTTACCAGTGGACCAATAAATAACATTAAGACAGATGGAAAAAAGATTGAAGTTGTCAAAGACTTCATTTTGCTCAGATCAGCAGCAGTCAAGAAATCAAACAATGTATTGCATTAGGCAAATCTTCTGCACAAGACCTCTTTAAAGTGTTTAAGCAAAGATGTCAGTTTGAGGTTTAAGAGCCCTGACTCAAGCCATGGTATTTTCAATAGCCTCATAGTTCAATAGTTCGACAATGAATGAAGAAGACTGTGGAAGAATTGATGCATTTGAGTTATGGTGTTGGAGGAGGAGATTAGAAGTACTACGGACCACCAAAAGAACAAACAAATCTGTGTTGGAAGAAGTACAGCTAGAGTACTCCTTAGAAGTTAGAATGGCCGGATATATCTTTCATGCTTTGGACACATTACCAGGACAGACCAGTCCCTGGAGAAGGACATCATGCTTGGTAAAGTGGAGGGTCAGCAAAAAAGAGCAAGACCCTCCAATGAGATGGATTGGCACAGTGGTAGCAGCTGTGGGCTCAAGTGTAGCAATGATTGTGAGGTTGGCACAGAACCGGGCAGGGTTTTATTCTGTTATGCATGAGGTAGCTTTAAGTTGGTACTGACTCAAAGGCACCTAACAAGATCAACATTAACCCATTTATTTTTCACAATAACCTGATGGCATAGATACTATTCTCTCCAATTTATAAATAAAGAAAATGAGACACAAACAAGTTAAACTCCTCAAGTTCACACAGTGTAAATGAGAAAGTTTCAAATTGGAGGCTCTTATGTCAGACTAAGAATGATGAAACCAATATGCACCTCAAGAAATAAAAGATCAGGATGTAAAACCATTTAGGGAAGAGGCCCAAGAACACCCATACTTGCAGATAGTATTCTCTTGACCTGGGTTCAATGGCTGGAACTCGAAAAGAGGAAGAAAGAAGAGGAATAAAGGAGTAATAAGCTACAATTTGATGAACTTGACCTATACTTATGGATGTAGTATCTCAAAAGAGGGAACAAATCTTTACAGTGAGGATCATTCCCACCCCCTCGGTACACAGGGTTGACAGGGATGGGCAACTTAGACACTGGCTACCTGAAATGGGGTGGGGGTGGGGGTGGCTACAAAGGCAAGAAGTGACTCGCTTGTAAGCTTTCAAGAGGGACCATAGTTCCAGAGGGTGCAGGGGAAGGTAGAATCTCCACTGAGTGGTTTCCAACCTGTCTGGACAGGGCTGGTGAAAGGATATGGGGATAAGACTCTTGCGGTTCAATAGTGAATAATTGCTATCAGAATTGACTGTGAGAGTTGCAAATGTAAAGGTAGACATTGTGTAACAAAAGGAGGGGAGTGGTTGCAAAGGAGAAGAGTGAAGTGCAGGACCCTATCCAGAGAAGCAGTGACTCCAGAGATGGAGGCAGAGACGATGAGAAGATGACATGAAGAGATGGAGCGGATGGGGAATCTGGACTCAGGAAGTGAAAGGGGCTGTGTGCTGATGGCCGGGGGGCAGGCTTGTGGGGTGTACCCTTTGGTTGTTTGATGATGCAGGGATGGGATTGTAATCATTGCAATGAAACAAAATACGATATGATGAATGTAAAGCTGATGTTCTCCCATGTAAAATATCACTCAATTCACAATAAAAACTTAAAATAAAACCATTTAGGAAAAAACTATGTAAACCATTTGCTGGAGAGGGGGTGATGGGGACAGGGTTTGCAAAGTATACTACAATCATACAATCATGTGTAGACAAACTGACTAGGACCTCTCACGTAGGTTCTAACCCACTCCTAACTAGCCTAATGGCAGACCTTTACATTTCAAAAAACTTCAAACTGAAACCGATATGAATGAACTACACAACCAATCATTGTTGTTGTTCTTATGTGCCGTGGAGTCGGTTCCAACTCATAAGGACCCTGAACAGGGTTTCCGAGGCTGTAAATCTTTACAGGAGTAGAAAGCCTCATCTTTCTCCCGCGGAGCAACTAGTAGTTTCGAACTGCTGACCCTGAGATTAGCAGCCCAATTCATAACCACTACACTACCAGAGCTCCTTAACCTCCTACTTTTCCTTTGACCTCTATGTATACAGACCCTTCTCTCCACTTGAAACACAAAGTACTTTTTATTTTGTTACCTAGCACTGCCAGGCTGTTGTGGTTAGGTCCATTTGGGCACCATCTAATTAGTTACTACTCATAGCAACCCTGTGTACTACAATAACAATGCCTGATCCTTTGCCATTCTCACAATCATTGCTATGTTTAAGTCCATTGTTGCAACCATTATGTCCGTCCATCTCACTGAATGTCTACCTCCTTTTTAGTGATCCTCTTTTTACTAAGCATGATATCCTACACCAGGAACTGGTCCCTCCTGGTAACTGGTCCACAGTACAAAGTCTTGCCATCCTCCCTTCAAAAGATCATCCTAGTTATACTACTTCCAAGATAGATTTGTTCATCTGGCAATCCATAATGCATTTAATATTCTTTGCCACCATTGTAATCCAAAAGCACAAATTCTTTTTACGTCTTCCTTATCATTATCCAGCTTTCACACCCATACAAGGCAGTTGGAAATATCATGGCTCTGGTCAAGCACACTTTAGTCCTCAAAGTGACATATTTTTAATACTTTAAAAAGAGGTCTTTTGCATCAGACTTGCCCAAAATAATATGCCATTTGATACCTTGATTGCTTGCTCCATGGGTGTTGATGTGGTTATAAGTAAAATGAAATTCTTGACAACTTCCTCCTTGTCTCTGTTTATCTTGATGTTGCCTATTGATTCAGTTGTGAGGATTTTTGTATTCTTTATGCTGAGGCGTAACCCATATTAAATATTGTATTCTTAGATCTTCATTAAGTCTTCTTCATGTTCAGTAAGCAAGATTGAGTGATCACATGTCACAGATTGTTAATGAGTTTTCATCCAGTCCAGATGACTATTCTTCTTTGCATTTAGCCTCTTAGTTTATTTGCTCAGCATAGAGACTGAATAAGTATCATGAAAGGATATAACTTTGAAGCATACCTTTCCTAATTTTACCCATGTAGTATCTCAAAAGAGGGAACAAATCTTTGCAGTGAGGATCATTCCCACCCCCTCAGTTCCTATCATTCATTTATCAGTTTTTTGTTCTATGGTGGCTTGCACATTGCTACAGTGCTGGAAGCTATGCCACTGGTATTCTGGATGCTGGCAGGGTCACCCATGGTGAAGAAGTTTCAGCTGAGCTTACAGACTAGGAAGGAGAGACTGACTACTTCAGTTTGGTGGTAGTGGTAGTGTGCCGTAGAGTTGGTTCTGACTCAGAGCAGCCCTGTATAGGGTTTCTGAGGCTGTAAATCTTTACGGGAGCAGAAAGGCTCATCTTTCTCCCATGGAGTGGCTGGTAGTTTCGAACTGCTGACCTTGAGGTTAGCAGCCCAACTAGTAGCCACTACGCTAACAGAACTCCTTAGCTAATGAAAACCTGATGACTAGCACTTGAAATATTCTTTTTCATGATGTCCTTCAATTTGTCATTCGTGTCACAGTAAACCATGTGGTTGTCAGATTAAAAATTATCAATACATGTTCATTACAGCTCAGTAATGCCTAGGATATCAATAATTATGTATTCCATTTTGTTTTTGACAACTTCCAATATTTCTAGATTCATACTTCACACATTCCATGTTCTGATTATTAATGGATGCTTACAGCCACCACTCATTTGTCAGTTTGTCATATTGTGGTTGCTTGTGAGTTCCTGTGATTCTGGAAGCTGTGCTGTGGGTATTTTAAATAACAGCAGGTTCACCTACGGTGGACAGGTTACAGATGAGCTTCCAGAAGAAGACAGACTAGGAAGAAGGAGTGACGAACTATTTCCGAATATTTAGTAACTGAGAACCGTATGAATAGCAGAGAAACACTGTCAGTTATAGTCCCAGAAAATGAGCCCCTCAGGTTGGAAGGCACTCCAAATGTGACTGGGGAAGACCTGCATCCTCAAAGTAGAGTTGACCGTGATGACACAAATGGAGTAAAGCCTGTGGGAGAAAAGTCCACGGGACCTTCATTTGCTGATGGGGCACAACTCAAAATGAAGAGAAACAGCTGTAAACATCCATTACTAATCAGAACATGGAATGTATGAAGTATGAATCTAGGAAGATTGGAAATTGTCAAAAATGAAATGGAACACATAAACATCAACATCTTAGCCATGGTTGTTAGGTGCCATTGAGTTGGTACAGACTCATAGCAACCTTATGCACAGCAGAACGAAACACTGCCAGATCCTGGGCCAACCTCACTACGATTGCCACACTTGAGTCCACTGATGCTGCAACTTGGCCAATCCATCTCTTTGGCGTATTCCTCTTTTGCTCTGACCCTCCAACTTACCAAACATAGATCCTTCTCCAGCGACTGGTCGGTCCTGAAAATATGTCCGAAGTATGAGAGACGACGTTTGGCCATCTTGGCCTCCAAGGAACATTCTGGCTGTACTTCTTCCAAAATGGATCTATTGGTTCTTTTGGCAG
>NW_006408542.1:7519765-7521325 GCF_000296735.1 Chrysochloris asiatica | reverse complement strand
CATCACGATCAACTTTACTTTGAGGAGGCAGCCCTTCCCCAGTAGTATTTTGAGTTCCTTCCAACTAGGGGCTCATCTTCCAGCACTTTATCTGACAATAGTCTGGTGCTCTTCATCATGTTTCAATATTCAATATTCTGGTGCTATCTGACAGTGTTCCACTGCTATTCATATGGTGTTTAGTGACTCAATGTTTGGAAGTAGTCCCTTAGTCTGTCTTAGTCTGGAAGCTCACCTAAAACTTGTCCACCATTGGAGACCCTGCTGGTATGTAAAATAGTTGGCATAGCTTCCAGAATCACATCAACACACAAGCCACCATAGTATGGCAAACTGACAGAGGAGCGGTGGAGTGGCATAATACATGGACAGTATTGGACTCAGTTCCTGGTACCTAGAACTTGCTAATGTTAGACATTACTATGTTTTTCAGTTATTATTATGCAAATACTAATATCTCATAATGAAGTTTGTTGTTTTGGGAGGCAGGGGAATCCTTTCAGTGAAGGTACATAGTTGAATAGCAGCAAATCCAGGAGAGATGCTGTAGAAGCAGTTCCTGAGTAGGAATGATTAGATTACTTCTAAGGATCCTTCTAATCATAGATGAGGGAAGCTCCTTCTCTAATTCAAAGAAAGTGTGACTATTAGTGTTACTTCTAGCAATGTCAAGAGTCTTAGGACTGAGAAAAAAGATATCAGATGAGGCTATATGTGTATATTAAAGAGACCAAAATATTATACTTTTTATGAGTGGATAATTGCAAAAGCTCTCTGATTTATGTTGTAATGCACAAGGCAAATCAAGCCCGTACATGAAAATCTACTCCTTTTCAAGACTATGGTGCCCAGGCATAATGGAAAACAGACACACACACACACAACATAAAAACAAGTTTAAGGACTGTCCAACCCTACTGAAATGTTTTTTCTCTTTGAAAGAAGTCTATTAGTGAAGGAAATATGAAGTTATCTGCAAAGATAATCCCAGCAAACAAAGCAGTGAAACCATTAGAACTTTCTTGTGTAGACTTCATTCCAGATAATTTGGTTTTCAGGCATTAAAAATGCAGAGAAAGTTCAGTACTGATTGCTATTTGGGATAGTTTTTTTAGGTTGGTTTATCTGAATCCTGAGCAATTATTCTAATGTTTGGTTTACAAAGGCCAAACAGTTTTCCAAATGGGAACACACTGAAAGAAAGCTTGCACGCTGGGCTCAGTCAAGTACCTTAAACAAGGCAAAAACAGAACCCTTAGTCATGGAGTAACATGTATAGTCAGGAGTTTAATCCTGGAGATACCAGATTCTTAAGGTCTGTCTACTTAGAAAAAAATATCAGTGCTAAGTACTCTAAATGCAGTAATTTAAGTGGTAGTCTAATATTACTGATGCTTTCAAAGTATAAAAATTAGATAATCCAAAAGTTACTTTTAATAGCTAATGAACTGGTCTTTTAGAAACAGCTTTTACTTAAGGAATATTTAGGGTAAACAGCTTTGAGAATTTAGTACAGTACAAAATATAAAGTACAAAATATAAAAAATTTAGTACAGTGCA
>NW_006408542.1:7502752-7519116 GCF_000296735.1 Chrysochloris asiatica | reverse complement strand
TTTTATAAGGAGCTTTGGTAGCGTAGTGATTATGAGTTGGGCTGCTAACCCCAAGTTCTGCAGTTTGAAAATACCAGGTGTTTTACCCAGCTGTTCTGTGGGAGAAAGATGAAGCTTTCTGCTCCCATAAAGATTTACAGCCTCCGAAACCCTGTACAGGGTTGCTTTGAGTCAGAACTGACTCCAAAGCATATAACCATCACCACTTATTTAATCCCTAACAGATTTGATGAGACCTAGGCACTGTGAGTCAACACTGCACTGAAAACCACAAGGTTGGCAGTTCAAATCCACCAACTGCTAATCGGAAACTCCATACAGGGTCACTATGAGTCGGAACCCAGTTGACAACAACAGTTTTGCAGGAGCTACCAGGCAGTTGGGAATAGAAGTGGTCGAAAAGTGTGCTAAGGGCATTAGAAAGCATTTCTGAAGCAAATATCCAAAGAAGCTATCACTTAGTTGATTAAAACTTTTGGAAATGGTTTGTTGTTTTTGGTAGGTGCTGTCATTTAAAATTTTGACTCACTGGGACCCCATGTGAGAGAGTAAACTGCCACATAGGGGTTTCTAGATTGTAGTCTCTCAGGATTGCTGGATGGACGTAAACTGCAAATCTTTCTGTTAGCAGCCATGTTTTTAGCGGGGCTCCTTTGCAAATGTTTAGTGGGCAGTTTAACAAAAAAATGCAGAAAACTAACTTTCAATTATCCACACACTTTCTTGGACAGATATTAAGAGCTGGAGATGCTGTCTGCACTGTTGTTTTTGTTGTTAGGTGTTGTCACGTCATTCATACTCATAGTGACCCTATGCACAATAGAACAAAACACTGCATGGTCTTGCATCATCCTCACAATCGTTGTTAAGCTTGAACCCTACTATGCAAATCCATATCATTCGGAGTCTTTCTGTGTTTCTGTGAGCCTCTACCAAGCATGATGTCCTTCTCCAGGTTCTGGTGTCTCATGATAATATATCTAAAGTATGAGAGAGGTCTCGCAATCCTGTCTTTTAAGGAACATTCTAGCAGTACTTCTTCCAACACAGATTTGTTCTTCTAGCAGTCCATGGCACTTTTATGTTCTTCTCAAACAACTTAATTCAAATGCATCAGTTCTTTTAAGGTCGTCTTTATTCATTGTCCAACTTTCACATGCATATGAAGCTATTGAAAATACCGTGGCTTGGGTCAGGGCACCTTAGTTCTCAAACTGACATCTTTGCTGTTGTTGTTAAGCGCTGTCGAGTCGATTCCGACCCATAGTGAACCTGCATAGGGTTTCCAAAGCTGTAAATCTTTCCGGGAGCTCAAAGCCTCATCTTTCTCCCACAGAACCACTGGTAGTTTCAAAGTGCTGCAGCCTGGTTCGTAACCACTATGCTATCAGAGCTCCTTTGACATCTTTGCTGTAGAACACTTTAAAGAGGTCTTGTGCAAAAGATTTGCCTAGGTAGCATAGTGGTTATGAAATGGGCTGCGAACCGCAAGGTCAGCAGTTCGAAACTATCAGCTCTTCCGCGGAAGAAATATGAGGCTTTCTGCTCCCGTAAAGATTTACAGCCTCGGACACCCTGTACAGGGTCATTATGAGTCAGAACTGACTCCATAGCACACAACAACATGTGTCGTTTGTATTTCATCAATTCCCAGAGCCTTGTTCTTTGCCAGTGCCTTCAATGCACTTTGGACTTCTTCATTATCTTTGGCTCTGGATCATATGCTACCTCTTAAAATGGTTGAACATCAACCATTTTTTTTTTGGTACAGTGACTCTGTGTATTCCAACCATCTTCTCGTGATGCGTTCTGCATCACTCAATAATTTGCCCATAGAATCCTTCAATATTTCAAGTCAAGACTTGAATTTTTTCTTAAGTTCCTTCAACTTGAGAAATTCTGAGTGTGTTCTTCCCTTTTGGGAAGAACTCCAGGGCTTTGCACATTGTTGTAGTATTTGACTTTGTCTTCTCGAGCTGCTCTTTGAAATTTTCTATTTAGCTCTTTTACCTCTTCATCTCTTCCATTTGCTTTAGTATCTCAGATTAACTTCCACAAGTATCTCTACACTGGAGAGCAAGTTTTAGAGTCTCTTCTGAAATCCAGTTTGGTCTGTTCCTTCTTTCTTGTCTTCTTAATGCCTTCTTGCTTTCTTCCTGTATGATGTTCTTGATGTTACCTCACAACTCTTCTGGTCTTCCATCTTTAGTGTCTAATGCATCCAATCTGTTCTTCAGATTAACCCTAAATTTAGGTGGGATGCATTCCAGGTCATATTTTGGCTCTCCTGGGCTTGTTTTAGTTTTCTTCAGCTTCAGCCTGAACTTGCATATGAGCAATTGATGGTCTTTTTCACAGTCTGCCCTTGCCCATTATTGACTGATGATACAGAGTACTGTAACTCAAATGCATCTATTTTTCTATGGTCTTTCTTGTTCACTGTGAAACTTTCACACACATAAGAGGTTATTGAAAATACCATGGCTTGAGTCAGGGCTACCTTAGTTCTCAAACTGAAACCTTTGCTCTTGAACACTTTGAAGAGGTCTGTGCGGAAGATTTGCTTAATGCCATACTCGTTTAATATCTTGACTGCTGCTTCCAGGAGTGTTGATGGTTGATCTAAGCAAAATGAAGTCTCTTGAATACTTCAACCTTTTCTCTATTTATCTTAATGATATTTATTGGCCCAGTGGTGAGGACTTTTGTCTTCTTTACATTGAGGTGCAACCCATACCAAAGGCTGTGATCTTTGATGTTCATCAGTATTTTGAGTCCTTGTCACTTTCAGCAAGCAAGGTTGTATCATTTGCATATCTTATGTTGTTAATGAGTCTTCCTACAATCCTGATGCCACTGTCATTTTTCATATAATTCAGAGTATATTTGCTCAGCATACAGATTGAATAAGTCTTGTGAAAGAATACAACTCTGGAGCACATGCTTCCTGATTTTACACTGTTTGCATAGTTGGGAAGTAATGCTCTAAAACTGGATCTTAAGCAGGGTGGGGCTTATAAATAGGTAAGGTCACATGGAAAGAGCTTCCGGATCATCACATGTTTCCGTTTCATGTGTGAGACTGGACCTAGTCCATACTCCACTCTCGGTGCTCCATTCTCCAAAACTTTTCCTTTGTAGTGGTTTGATAATCCAGAGTTTTCTGGTGAGGGAAGCCAGTCACTGCTTTAGTCCTGTGTTCTCCTTGCTTCCCACGCCTTCCACGCGGGATGGCAGGCAGCCAGTCGGTTTCCTCACGCCCAACCCACTCCATATGCCTGCCTGGCTGCCCTCCTAGCCTGCATCCTGGCAGTCCAACTCCATAGACCCAAATGTCGGGTAGCAGACAAGTGCAATTCACTTCTTTGGAGGAGGTGGTTCCCTTCCAAAGTTTCCTGCATTCTTAGAAATTGTATGGCACTCATTGTATTATATGTACTGCGAACCTAAAAGAAGAGTTTGACAATGACTGTCTTGTAAATGAAAACTATACTATCTGGCCTGCTAACCACAAGGTTGGAGGTTCAAACCCACTAGCCACTCCTTGGGGGTCTCTATATTTGGGAACCTAGTGGATGGCACTTTACAGTCTGCCTAGGTTGGGATCAGATACAGCAACTGTGTAATAAGTACTTTCGGCTTGTTCTTCCCGCAGTCCCCAAGGAAGGCAAATTGTTTCTTGCAGTGCACCCAAGCGGTGCGGGTCGGATCCGCGACGCCTGGGGATGTGGCTTGGGAATCGGACCTCAGCGGGATAGGCGCGCGCACGTGTGGCCGGGTGCGCGCCGGGACCGGGAAGCGCTCGCTCCAGGATCGCGGCTGCGCAGTCGGTCCCGAGCCGGGAAAAGGGGGAGGAGGGTGGAAGAGTCGGAGTAAGAGGGAGGGGGGAGGAGCGGCGAAAGCGGAAGCCATGTTGGAGTTTCAGCCGGAGCGAGGGGCTGCGAGCGTTCTCATCTCCCTGTGGGTGTGACTGGAGTTCCGTGCGGCTGCAGGCTGCGGGGGGCGGGGACGGTTAGGCCGGTCGGCGGCGACGGTGGCGGCGGCGGCGGTGGCCGCAGCGTGGAGCCAGGCGATTGTGACCGCTGGGGGAGGAAGGGATCAGCGGCGGCTCCCACTCTCTGTGTGGCCCCCTGCACGCCCCCCCTCCCCTGCCCAGGAGGGAGGCGGGGGGCACCCGGGGCCCGCCATGAACCCCGGCTTCGATCTGTCCCGCCGGAACCCGCAGGAGGACTTCGAGCTGATTCAGCGCATCGGCAGTGGCACCTACGGCGACGTTTACAAGGTAAAGCCGCGGGGCCGCGCGCCGCCGAGGCCGCGGGGTGCGACCCAGCCCGGGGGTGGCCGGGACGCTGCTCTCCGAATACTGGCGCCCGGGAGAAGTGGGGGAAGAGGGAGGCGGAGCGGTGACCAGGGCTCTGCCACCTCGTATTGAACAAAGGGCCAAATGTTTAACCCCGGGACCTCCAAACCTTACCTGAGCCCTTCCCTGAACGCGATTTTGGATACCTTCCCTCTACTGCGCGTTTCCAGGCAAAGGCTGAACGGCCGCCGGCAACTGCTCATCCGGTGGAGAGGGGCTAGGCGTTTGTTGCATTGGCAGGGTCTGTGCGACGAACGTCCAGACGACAGACGTTTGGCGTATGTCAAACCTGCGTGTATCAGACAGACCTGAGGGTGCCCGCTGTAGGGTGGGAACCATTGCCCACGGGGCCTGGAGGTCAGTATTGCACAGCCTTGGAGTATGTATAGCCACTCAGCGTTTCCGGCTCTTAGTATCCGCATGTCAGTTTCATTTAATTTCCCAACTAATGACTTTTTTTCCCCTCCTGTAAAACAGATCTAGTTATGTTTATATATGTTTGTGTGTTTGGAGGGATGAGAAACTTTGTTTTCCTCAATTGGGCTTTGGTGCCATATTAAACTTATTATTTTTTTGGTGACACAAAATAGAGCTTTTGCGGGGATGGGGTGCGGGGAGTGAATTGGATACCGAGGAAAGGTACTGGTTTGACAAGGTTAGAATTCAAGGCTTATGAATAGTGCAGCATTTTTGTTGTAAAGGGACCACTTCTAAATGTGGGAGAATAAATCTCTTCCTTGACCAGCTCAACTCTTGGCCTCGCAGAGACTGCCAAGAAGAGAGGAGGATAGTGCCAAATGGCAGCAGTCTTGATTTAGCCGTGGTGTATCTTCTTACTCGTAACAAGTTGAACTACTCCTGTTTCACATACCACCTGAGGATGCACAAAGAAACTTAATTTGCAAGTTTAGTCTTAAGTCATCTTGAAGCAATAGTTTTTTACTTTTGTCTTCAATGTAATGAATATGAGAATGTAGATTTTGAATGTAATGTGGCCAATCCCCTTCAGTAATCTTTGTTTTGTAATTATTTAGTTTCACCTTCATGATTCTTCCCACTCATTCCCATAGGCAGTATAGGTGTATAGGTGTTCTAACAAATGCTTATTGAGCACACCTGGCGGCTAAGATCAGCCGTGGTGGCACAGCGGTTTCAGCACCCGGCTGTGAACTGAAAGTCGAGCTGGAAAACTGACCATCCAGTGCATCTTAGGAGAAAGATGTGGTAGGCTGCTTTTGTAAGGGTTTGTTGTTAAGTGCTGTCAAGTTGGTTCTGACTCACAGCAACTCTGTATAGGGTTTCTGAGGAGAGGGTTAGTGAGTTTGAACTGCTGTATGGGGCATTTCTGTTTTGTACTATGGTGTCCCTACGAGTTGGAATCCACAGAATGGCAATGGGTTTGGCACTTGGTTTGTAGCAATGAAAGATAGGCAGGGTCTCAAGTCTTATTTGGAGTTTCACTTTTAGGGGGCAAGAGCAACATTAGACCACCCTTTAAATAATTACTGTATTGCAGTTTTATTTTGTGTTATGAAGGAGATGAGGGGATTAGGGTTAGTAAGTAACAGGAGGACATGTTGTCGTTGGAGTCAAGAGGTGAGGATCTGAAAAAATGACATGACATTGCTTAGGACAGTAGGGAGGGGGGAATATAGCAGATGGCGGGAGCATTATCAGAAGGAATGGGGAGTCTTTAAGGATTTGAACAACAGAAGAACCATTGCCATCAACTCATAGCAACCCTTGTACAACAGAGTAGAACTGGGTTTCTGAGACTGTAACATCTTTACCAGACAGCTAGTCTTCTTTCTCATTCGCAGCTGCTGGTGGGCTTGAACTGCTGACATTGCAGTTTAGCAGGCCTGTGCTTAACCCCCTATGACACCAGGGCTTCAAAAAGACTTATATGACCCCAGCAACCAGAAGAATGGCTCTAGATTAAACAGAGCACTTAGGTCTTATAAGGACTTCCAGGACAGGAAGGAACCTAGGAATGCAATTAGATATGAATTTTTTAGATTTCCCTACAGCAATGTGGAGGGGGAATTGGAGGGGGAGAGCAGTTAGGAGACCATTGCAGTAGTTCAGGAGTTTGGTGGTGAGTTTGAAGGTCGAAGTGGATGAATCCTAGTAGTTTAGAACTGGTTCAGGCAATCTGGTTATATTCAGATGAAACGTTAACTAAAATTATATTCACATGTAAGTCTTAGGTGGCAATGTGCATACTAAGTTCTTTCAGAGTTCTTTATGAGAATAATTGGTCACATAGTACTGTATTTAAATGAAAACAGCTGGTAGATAATCCACATGATTAAAAAATGCTAAAAAAAAAAAAATTGGGTCAGTAATTTCCTAGGGCACTTAAGTGTAATATAGGCATCAGTTGGTAAATCTTGTGATCTGTTTGGAATAATGATAATAGCTACTGTTTCTGGAGTGTTTATTGCTTGCCAAGCCCTAATCTAAACTTTTTTCATGTGGTAATTTACTTAATTCTTATAACAACTTTATGAAATAGATGCTGTCCCTAGTCCCATTTTGCAATTGAAGAAATTAAGGCACAGAGGGGTAAAAGTAACTTGCTAAAGTTGGAAGGTGGCAAAACTAAATTTAGAACCAGTGTAGCTTTAGGGACCTCATCCATAACCATTCTCTTAACCAATCTTGCCTCGCTGATGATATAATGGTTTTTGTAGTTACAAGTACTACTGAATTGTTTTTAATTCATAGTGACCCTGTATAGAGCCGCTGGTGGGTTTGAAATACCTACCTTGTGGTCAGCAGTCCAGTGCTTATCCTTCAGAGCCATGGCAGAACTTTGTTGTTGTTGTTGTTAAGTGCCGTCGGGTCGGTTCCGACCCATAGCGACCCTGTACAGGGTTTCCGAGGGTGTAAATCTTTACGGGAGTGGAAAGCCTCATCTTTTCCCCGAGGAGCAGCTGGTAGTTTCGAACCGCTGACCTTAAGGTTCGCAGCCCGATTCGTAACCACTACACTATCAGACAGATAATGTACTGAATTTCCAGTGGAGAAACGGAGGCACATACTAGTTTTGCTTTTGAGTAACCACATTGTGAGTGAATGAGATCTTCAGTAGTTGTAGTGTTTAACTTTAGTGTAGCCAGGCCTCACTGTTTTGTAGAGTGACTCAGCCAAGTGAACATCAGATAATATAGATGCTTCATCCTTACCTTCCAGGCTCTTCTCATATCAGGGACGTAGAGCAAAGAAACTCGTAATGGTTTTTGGTGGCATTCTTCTTGCTCACTTAACCCAAAGCTTAAATTATTTGTGCTTTTATGTATGATGTTTATGCATCAAAGATACTATGTTTTTCTTATTTGTTTTGCTGTTTTAGTTGTTTGTAATTTGTATGAATTATGTTGATAGTTAGAGAAGAGTGAGATAAAAGATTTGTTTCCAAAGGCCAAGATATAGGAGTTAATTTGTTCCCTGACTTTGTCAGTTGTTATTGAAGTACTGTTGAGTCAGTTCTGATTCATAGCTATCCCATGTAGAGTTTCCAAGGAGTAAATGGTGGTTTTCAACCATTGACCTTGCAGTTAGTAGTTCAGTGCTTATCCTAGAGTGCCACACCAGGACTCCAGTATGTAGGTGCTTTGTCAGTATTTAGGTGCTAAAAGTGCAGTGCTTGATAGGTAAATAAATCAGAAACCTAGCTACTTATTTATAGTCATTCATAAGGTTGGTAAATGATTTTAAAGGATTTTTATTTTGAAAACTGTATGTTAATTATATTTAAGATGGCTTGTTGTTCTTAAGTGCCATGAAGTTGATTCTGACCCACAGGAACCCTGTACAGGGTTTCTGAAGAGCAACTGGTGGTTTGAATCCATCGACCTTGTCATTTATTCTAGAGCATAAGGTGGCATGGTTTATTTAGTTATAAAGCATTGAACTAGGATGTGAAAAGTCTGGAATTTATTAGCTAAGTGACCTTGTAAAATCACTTAGCCTCTCAGAGTTGTTTTATTGTTAAGATATTATTAGCATCGTGTGCTTTTGGTGTTAAATAAAACATTTGGAGTTTTACTCAGCAAATAAGTTAACTTTTTTTTTTTTTTAAATGAAGTCTGTCTTTAGAATCACCTTATTTTTTTCCCAGGCCAGTCTGCTTAAAGAATGTTACAAAGTATGTTATGATACACTTAAAAAAAAAAAAGCAAAATAAGTCATACCTTACTTTTAAGATCTCTAACTCTGTGGGCTTTATCTGTCAGATGATGTATTTGTAGCAGAGGTGACGTGGTGACCTAGACATGGGGACTAGGTGACTGGGACCTCGGGAGACCCATAAACCCCTCTGAAATAATAGGCTTAGTGTTGTATGTATGTGTGTTTATTCTGGAGATAGCTTATAGCATTCATTACATTCTCAACGAGACCAGTGATCCAAAAAGAAAAGAACTATTGATCTCCAGGTTTGTCATTTGAAAGAGTGGGTTTTTTTCCCAGAGAAATTAGGTAGTTCTACATCTAACCGGAGTCCTGGTGTGGCGCTGTGGGTTAATGCGCCAGACTGCAAAGCCATTTGAACTGCATAGTTGGTGGTTCAAGCTCACCAGTGCCTCCTTGGAAACCCTATACAGGGTCACTATGGGTCGGAACCGACTCGATGGCACTTAACAACAACAAAAGCAATAACAACAACAACATCTAACCACGAAGTCCTGGTGTGGCACTGTGGGTTAATGTGCTGGACTGCAAAGTCGGTTTGAATGACAGGTTGGCTGTTCAAGCTCACGAGCAACTCCTTGGAAACCCTATACAGGGTCGCTATGGGTCGAAACCAGTTCAATGGCACTTAACAACAACAATATCTAATCACTAAGTCATGGTGTGACACTGTGGGTTAATGCGCTGGACTGCAGATTTGCTTTGAATTGTAAGGTTGGCAGTTCAAGCTCACCAGACCTAGAAAACCCTTTGCGGGGTTGCTATGGGTAGGAACCAACTCGATGGAACTTAACAACATATCTAAGTGCAGGAGTCCTATTGTGGCGTTGTGAGTTAATGCGCTAGACTGCAAGTCTGGTTTGAAGCTCAAGTTTGGCAGTTCAAGTTCACCAGCCACAACTTGGAAACCCTACGCAGGGTTGTTATGGGTTGGAACTGACTTGATGGTTCTTAACAACAACAACATATCTAAACTCAAAACTAGCAGTTCAAACCCACCAGCCACTCATTGGAAACTCTATTCAGGGTGGATTTGAGTTGGAATAGACTCAATGGCATTTAACAACATGAGGCCCTAGTGTGGCTTTGTAGGATAAGCAATGAACTACTAACCTTAAGGATGGCGTTTCAAATTCACCAGCTGCTCATTGGAAACTATCAACTGGACAGCACATTAGCATTTACTATAATTTTCACGTGCAGTGCTCTTATTTTTTCTCAGTCAGTTTCCTAATCTAATTTATATGTCTGCCCTTAAAGTTTTCATGGAGTCCTGATGTGGCACTGTCCTGATGTGCTGGACTGCATGCAAATTTGGTTTAAACTGTAAGGTCGGTGGTTCAAGCTCACCAACCACTCCTTGGAAACCCTATATAGGATTGCTGTGAGTCAGAACCAACTTTAAGAATCACCTTGTGAAAGCATAGGTTCTGATTCAGTTTATCTGGGATGGAAATGCAAACTCTCTGCAGAGGGTTGAACTGGAACGAACTGGTTACAAGTCTTGGTTTCTAAGGAAGTATTGTCTTGAGTTAATGAGCTGGACTGCAAAGTTGGTTTGAACCACATGGTCAGCAGTTCAAGCTCACCAGCTGCTTCTTGGAAACCCTATACAGGGTCACTACGGGTCAGAACCAACTCATTGGCACTTAACAGCAACATTATCTTTAGTGTCATGACTTCAACTTTGTTCCTGCAAATGATTCCTTGATCTGTGTCTTCACACTGGTGTCAAGGAACAGACGTGGGATAATTCTCCAGAAAGCTTAAAAAAGCAAGCAGGTTATCTGGCTTTGATATGGACCTGATTCCCTGGGTCTGTGTATGTATTTTTAGGAAGTCCCCTGGTTATGAGCTAGTTGGGTTTCTAAATGTGTCAAATTTGTAAGTAAGTTGGAACAGGTGTATACAAGGTTCTTATTAAGCTTTACTTTAGTGCAAGAAAAGGCTAGAATTTTCTCCAGTGATTTAAAAGCTGCTTGGGCAGCAAGTGAAGGTGTTTATGATGAAAAATCTGTTGCAAGTAGGGATTGGTTCAGTCATTTCAAAGTGAGAGCACAGCACAGATAAGTAACATTAGAGGGTGAGTTAGAGTTGGTCTGTAAGTCAGATGTTGCTACCTCAGCCTCAGTATAGTTTGCTTCCTCACTTCTGTCAGAACTGAGCTCATATGTTACCCTTTAGTGAGCCCATTCCTTACTACCTTGTTAAGCACACTCCCTTACTTTCTCTCTTTACCAGGGATGGGTCCAAATTTTGTGGGACCTGAAGTCTGTGCAGTTTTGAGAGTCTTCATTAATAAAAAGAGTTAAACTGAAAAATTAGGTATGAAGATGGATATTCATTTAGAAAAGATGTACCAATAAAATACTCTAACTTTTGTCAAGTCCCTTTCTTCTGAGATCTCTTCAGGGATTTAATCAGAAAGGCCACATTAAATCCTTCCTGATAGCAACCTGGTTTCTCCTTCCCACCTAGATACATAATATCTTCCCAGTAACTCTGAACACTCAGAGAGACCCATGTAAGTGAGAAGGCGTGAACTTTTAAAAGTTTTGTTAGCGTCACAGAAAATTGACCTCAGTTTCTTACTGTAGTAATTATTCAGCATGACACCTATCACTGTATAAATATATTTGTTTACCACCTGTCTTGTCATTAGCATATATATCCAGGAAGCTGGGGGTTTTCTTTGTTTACCGCTGTATGTTTAGAGCCTAGAGAGAGCCTGAGTTTAGCAGAGGGAGTTCATTGTTTCTGTCTGGGAGAAACCACAGCAGACTCCACAGAGGAGATGGCATTGAGTTTGACTTGGAGTTCTGGCAGTAATGGGTAAATGAAATGTTGAAGATCATCATTAGATCTAAAGGAAATCAGTAGACTGAATGTTACTTTCTGCATATTAAGGAATATAGATAGCATATTAAGGAATATAGATAGCTATTACATACATAAGGAGATACTCTGCCATTTTTAACTAAAGTCCCTTAGTCGGCTAACTACTGAATATTAGTAGCTGTTACAGTGTTTTCATTTTGATTTTAGAAAATGTGATTGCATTGGGCTTTTAGAAAGAGGACTTTGTTTACCAGTGCAAAAAAGGCCTTAATTTCAGGAGGTGAAATCATGTTTGTCTCTGCTTTAGTTTTGCTTTTTACAGCATTTTGTTGTTCTAAAAGATGCCATGTTTCAGAGTGCCAACTGCACTGACCTGAGATTATGGGTTTAATATGACAATTTGCTGACTACTTTCATCCTTAAACTCTGTGGAATAATTTTAGATTTGACTATAAATTTCTGTATCGTCAAAGAAGACATTAAAAAAAAAAAAAAAGAACCCCCAATTTCGTTGTGAATTGGATGAACATTTACAGAACAAATCAGTTTCCCTTCAGTAATTCATATACATTTTGTTTCATGTCACTGATTGCAAGCATCACAATGTAACATCACTTATCCTGCTTCCTCCCTGTGTTTCTTATTTTCATTCCTTCTTTCCTAATACTTTTGAATTTTACCGTTGGGTAAATGCTGCCTTTTTTTTTTTTTTTTTCTCCAGTGGTTGATTCTAAGGTGTGCGTACCTACCTAGTTTTATTACACCCCTTGTTGACCTGTTTGGCTGAAAACTGAGGTATAGGGTGAGTTCATTTCCAGACCTGATGAAGGGTGACTAAGGACCATGGTCACGGAGATTCCACCAGTCTCATCTGACCATTAAGCCTCATCTTGTTTTGTTTTTTTTCTTCTGATTTTCAGTTTTGTTCGTATTTTTCTCATCTTCTATCTAGGACTTTCTAATGTGATCCCTTTCAGAGTAGTTGCTGGTAGTAGCTGAGCACCTTGTAGTTCTTCTGGTCTCAGGGTCAGGAATGCTGGTGATCCATTAGTCCATTGGACTTTTTGTTTTCCTTTTATTTTTTTCATTCTTCTTTGCTCTGGCTTGGGAGAGATCAGTAGTTACACTTTAGATGGCCACACACAGGCTTTTTAGACCCCAGTCTGTATTCACCAAAGTAAGATGTCTTTGTGAATAATGTTATGCCTGTTGTCCTCTGAGCCCCCAGGTCTAGTGATTCATTTCCTCAGGGTATTTGATTATGTCAAAGAAGTTTTCATGGAGTCCTGATGTGGCGCTGTGGGTTAATGCGCTAGACCTCAAAGCCGTTTGAACTGCAAGGTCAGCAGTTCAAGCTCACCAGCTACTCCTCGGAAACCCTGTACAGGGTTACTATGTGTCAGGAGCAACTTGACGGCACTTAACAACAACAACAAGTTTCATAACTTTGCCTCCTCTATACTCTACCACATTCATGTATACATTTTCAGCATTATATATATATACACATTTAGAAATATCCTCTGTCAAAACTGTATGTGTTTGTGGGTTTATTTGCCTTCCCACCATTCAGACTGTGTGTCTATCTCCTGATCTACACATAGATCACAGATAATTGCAGAATTGAATAGATTACAGTGTTTAACTCTGTTGTCTTTAACTGTTGCACTCCTCCCCATGCCTTTCCCATTTTTTACTGATCTTTTTATTGTAATTGCCTTCCCCTTAACCCAAGTTATTATGTGTCTACTTTCTAGTTGGAGTCCAGTGTATTCCTGGTATAGCGCTGTGGGTTAACGCACTGGACTGCAAAGTTGGTTTGAACTGCAAGGTCAGCCGTTCAAGTTCATCCTCCGCTCCTTGGAAACAAGGTCGCTATGGGTCGGAACTGACTGATGGCACTTAACAATAACAACAACAACAACAACAACAACCCTCTAGTTAGTAGTTTATCTTCTCTTTCCTTCCCAGTCCTGGTAACTAACCATCAAAAAATGTTTGTTTTAATGTGAAAACTGTTTCCTGACTTTTTATAGTAGTGGTCCTTCCATATAAATTGTTCATCTTTCCCTCCTTAAACCAGTCATATCTTCAGTGCCTTTAGATTTAGGCACATTCTTTAAGCCTAACATCTTCTTTAAGTTGGAGGATCAGAGATAAAGAGGAAGACCCCCAGCTAGATGGACTGGCAAAGTGGCAGCATCAATGGGCTCCAGTGTGGCAACAATAATGAGGTTGGCTCAGGACTAGGCAGTGTTTTGTTCTGTTGTACATAGCGTCACTATGAGTTGGTACCGACCTAATGGCACCTAACAACAACAACATCTTTGCCTTCTGGTCTCTGAAGATAGATGTGGAGTGGGCTGGGAAGTCAGAGAGGAAAGTGACAGGGGAGGGCATTCCTGCTGCAAGGTGAGCACAACTGCATGGTGGGTAAAGACTAGAGGAGAGAATTGACTGAGGAGGAAGGTGTATGTTGGAAAGCGTGTGAATCTTCATAGAAGTGGACAGCCACACTGTGGAGCAGTTGGTAGGTTAGAATGCCTGACCTTTTGGTGAGCAGCAAGAGTGGTTACTGTGCCACCAGGGCCCTTAGTACAAAGGTGGTGGTGGTTGTTAAATGCCACAGAGTTGGTTCCAACTTATAGTGACCCTCTATAGGACTTCTGACAGTGGCTGGTGGGTTGAAGCACCCACCTTACGGTTAGCAGTCCGGTGCTTATCCTACAGATGGTGGTGGTTTATGACATAGAGTCGGTTCCTATTCTTAGCGATCCTGTGTAGGGTTTTCAAGGAGTGACTAATGGATTTGAGCTGCCAAACTTTTGGTTAGCTTATCCTACAGCACCATACCAAAACTCTTACTAGAAAGGTAGGGACAGTTTATAAACTTTCTTGACAGTCAGGCAAAGTAGTTTAATGTGCAGTGGTATGAAGTCAGTCTCCCTTGAGCTGAAGACTTTTGTACAAGGAAGAATAGTGTTGGAAGGGTTTCAGAATTCTTTTAGCAATCATAATTAGAGTGGATTAGAGATTGTAAAGGACAAGTATTTGCTAAAATAGAGATTCTTCAAATTTTCTGGTTTCAGACCCCTTTAAACTTAAAAATGATTGAGAACTTACAGTTGTTTATATAACTTATTTCTTTTGTTGTGTACCATAATAGTAATTGAAACTGAGATATTAAAAAATTACCAGTTTCTTAAAACCTTGATTAAAAAACCATATGTTTGCACAAATAGACTTTTTATGAAAAATAACTTTCCAGACCCTCAAAAATCTAGTGAGAGCAGTAGCATCGTTGTACTTCTTTTTTGCAAACAAATGTACAAAGCATGTCAAGTTGGGAGGATTTTTGTTTTATATTAAGGTGCAATCATACCAAAGGCTGTAGTACTGTTTAATTTTCATCAGTAAGTGCTTCAAATCTTCTTCACTTTCTGAAAGGAAAGTGCCATCTGCATATCGTGGCTTCCTGATGAGTCTTCTTTCCATTGTGATGCCGTGTTCTTCATAGAGTCCACCGTCTCTGTTATTTGCTCAGCGTATATAGATGGAAGAAGTAAGGTGAAAAGAATACAACCCAGATGCATACCGTTCCTGCTTTTAAATCATGGGAAAGAGGGACTTGGTGATCTAGTGAAAAAATTGGCCAGTGAAACCTATGGATAGCAGTGGAGCATTGTGTAATACAGGGCCGGAAAATGAGTCCATCAGGTGGGCAGACACACAGAACACAGCTGAGGAAGAGCTGTCTCCTTGAAGTAGAAGCAATCTTAATGACGTGAATGGAATAGAACATCCAGGACCTTCATTTGCTAATGGGGCAAGATTCAAAATGAGAAGAAACTGCTACAAATATCCATTAGTAACTGGAATGTGTCCTGTTTGAAGTATGAATTCAGGAGAATTGGAGGTTGTTGAAAATGAAATGAAGTGCATAAAGATTGATATCCTAGGCATTAATGAGCTGAAATGGACTGATACTGGCCATTTTGAATCACATGGTCTGCTATACTGGACGTGATTGAAGAGGAACAGTATCACATTCATAATAATAAAAATCATTTCGAGAGCTACCCTAAAATACAGTGTTGTCAGAAGATAACATAATAACAATATGTCTACAAGGAAGACCAGTTTAAGAAGCTACCATTAGTCAAATTATGGAGAGATTATCAAAGGGGACTTCTGGTGTGGCACTGTAGGATCAACACTGAACTGCGAACCACAAGGATGTCAGTTCAGACCCATCTGCTGCTTCTTGGAAACAGGGTCACTATGAGTCAGAACTGACTTGATGTCACTTAACAGCAACAATTGCTGTTATTAGGTGTCATCAAGTCGGTGCCGACTCATAGCAACCTTATGCGCAACAGAATGAAACACTGCCCTACCCGATCCTGGGCCAACCTCACTATTGTTGCCATGCTTGAGCCCATTGATCCTACCGCTTGGCCAATCCATCTCGCTAGGAGTCTTCCTCTTTTTCTCTGACCTCTACCTTACCAAACAGTGACTGGTCCCTCCTGACAATATGTCCGTAGTATGAGAGAGGGAAGTTTGGCCATCTTGGCCTTCAAGGAGCACTCTGGCTAAGCTTCTTCCAACACAGATCTGTTGTTTCTATGGGTAGCCCATGGTACTTTGAATATTTTCCTACAACACCATAACTCAAAAGCATCAATTCTTCTATGGTCTTCCTTTTTTACTGTCCAACTTTCACATGTATATGAAGTTATTGAAAATACCATGGCTTGGGTCAGGTGTATCTTAGTCCTCAAGCTGACATCTTTGCTTTTCAACACTTTAACGGTCTTGTGCAGCAGATTTGCCCAATGCAATACGTCGTCCTATTTCTTAACTGCTGCTTCCATGAGTGTTGATAGTTGATCCAAGAAGAATGATGTCCTTGACAACTTCAATCTTTTCTCCGTTGATAAGAATGTTGTTTATTGGTCCAGTGGTG
>NW_006408542.1:7493087-7500509 GCF_000296735.1 Chrysochloris asiatica | reverse complement strand
ATGAAGGTCCCCATGGGCTTTATTCCCATTCGCTTTATCATGATCAACTCTACTTTGAGGAGGCAGCTCAAAGTCGCGTTTTGAGTGCCTTCCAACCTGAAGGGCTCATTTTCTGGCACTATGTCTGGGCTGACAGTGTTTCTCTGCTATTCACAAGGTTTTCACTGACTAAATATTTGGAAGTACTTTGTCACTCCTTCTTCCTAGTCTGTCTTTGTCTGGGAAGCTCATCTGAAACCTGTCCACCCTGGGTGACCCTGCTGGTATTTAAAGTACTGGTGGCTTAGCTTTCAGCCACCACAGCAATTCACAAGCCACCACAGCAGGACAAACTGACAGATGAGTGGTGGAATAGCAACAATAATCAGAGGAAAATGCCCAAAATTGTCTGAAAAGGCTATTAAAATATCTTCCTTTCCTAGCTAAATACATTCAGGAAGCCAGGTTTTCTTCATATATGTCAACCAAAACAGAATACTGCAACACTGAATTCAGAAGCAGAATTGAAAGTCTTGTATTTAATCAGATATTAAGAGATTTGTAAAAATGTGCGATAGTAGCACTGTTCTTAACTGTACATTTGTGTGAAGTAGTTACTTTTCTCAAAAGTGTTACCTGTAGTAACTTTTTAAAAAAATCATTGTTTTAACAAACTGATTGTTTTAAAATGTCAACAGTTTTAGTTAATAAGGAACTCTGGTGGTATTATGGATTACCAGCTGGACTACTAACTGCAAGGTCACCAGTTCAAATCCACCACCTTTTCTCCCATCCAGGTACTAACCAGGCCTGACCCTGCTTAGCTTCCGAGATCAGATGAGATTGGGCGCATTCAGGGTGGTATGGCTGTAGACCGAATCCACCAGCTTTTCTGCGGGAGAAAGATGAAGCTTTGTGCTCTCTTACATTTACAGCCTTGGAAACCCTGTAGAGGATCGTTGTGAGTCAGAACCGACTTGGTGGCACATAGCTACCACCACCATGGTACATAGCAATAGAAATAACTCACATAAACAACTTCAGCTTCTCAATAAATTTTAAGAATTTATAGGGGTTCTGGTTTCAACCAGAAAAATTAAAGAATTAGTGTCCTAGCAGGTATTTCTGGCTTTAATAATTTCTAATGTATTCTCATTATGATTGACAAAAGATTGCTGAAGTTGTTTCAAGACTATTACTCCTTCTATGTGTAGTGGTTACGAATTGGGCTGCGAACCACAAGGTCAGCAGTTCGAAACTGCCAGCTGTTCCGCGGGAGAAAGATGAGGCAGTCTGCGCCCGTAAAGATTTACAGCCTCGGAAACCCTGTGCAGGGTCGCTATAAGTCGGAACTGACTCCACGGCATATAACAACAACAACAAACTCCTTGTATGAAAGTCTTTAGTTCACCCAATCTTCTACCATTTCACATCTTTACTTGGCCTAATTTTCAAGAAATTTTACAATTTGTCCTTACTGTTCTAGTAAATATTAGTTTTATAAAATGTTCTCCAATGGAGAAAATACTGAATTTGTCCAGGATTTCATAGTACTTGGATCCACAATGAATATTTATGGAAGCAGCAATTAAGAAAGGGAACAGTATATTGTTGTTGTTGTTAAGTGCCATTGAGTCCGACTCATAGTGATCCTATGTAGGGTTTCTGAGGAGCGGCTGGTGAGCTAGAACTACCTACCTTGCATTGGGCAAATCTGGTGCAAAAGTCTTCTTAAAAGTGCTCAACGGCCAAGATGTCACCTTGAGGACTAGGATGCCTCTGACCCAAGCCATAATATTTTCAGTCACCTCATATGCATGCAAAAACTGGACAGTGAATAAGAAAGGCTGAAGAATTGATATGTGTGAATTTGTTCCAAGAACAAATGTCTTGGAACAAGTACAGCCAGAATGCTCCTTTGAGGTGAGGATTTCATACTTGTGTCACGTATTTTGGACATGTTACCAGGAGGGACCAGTCCCTGAAGAAGAACATAATGCTTGGTAAAGTGGAGGGCCTTCAAAAAAGAGGAAAACTTCCAACAAGATGCATAGGCACAGTAGCAACGGTAGTATAACAACAATTGTAAGGATGGCATAGGACTTGGCAGTGTTTTTGTCTGTTGTACATATAGTTAACTGTGTTGTTGTTATGTGACGTGGAGTTGGTTCCGACTCATAGTGACCCTGTACAGGGTTTCTGAGGCTGTCAGTCTTTACATGAGCAGAAAGCCTCATCTTTGTCCTGAAAACAGCTTGTAGTTTCGAACTGCTGACCCTGAGGTTAGTAGCCCAATTGGTAACCACTATGCTACCAGAGCTCCATATAGTTACTATGAGTCATAATCAAATAGACAACACCTTAGCAACAACAATAGCTTCTTAAAAGTTAGCTGCAATATGCAATCTAAGAACCTTTCCTGTTTTGTTAAATTGTAAATCTTAAAATCAAATCTGTGGTCAACAGGTCTTTCTTGAACTTGGCATTGATGATTTTGTAACAACATGCATTGGATATTTAGAAAATATGGGTTTGCTGAGTTATCCATATCATCTCAAAGTTGACACATTTTGTTAAATGATACCAAAAAAATCATATCATTGCTATCATTACTAATCTCATCAGAAAAGCCATTAAGTACTGATGGTTAATACAAATTTTTCATTTTTTACATTTTCTCCTGAATGCTCTGAATTATCACTTGCAACAAATACTGTCAGTTGTTTTCTTTGAAGTGACAAATTAGTTTATTGTCAAGACAAGTTTCTCCAATACCCAACCCCAAATAACCCTAGTTGGTCTGTCAGTCATTTTAGTAGAGCGGTGGGGAATGTCTGACTGTATAATGCCCTCTAAATCATTTGGTCTGGCTCTGCCAGGGCCACCTCAGTTCTGGCTGTCACATTCGAGGTGAGTTAATTAAATGTTTGACCAAACATAGCAGGCTAATTTTTAAGTTAATAATTTTGTATGGCCCGCAAATGATATTATAAAATTTGGCAGAAAAAAGGTTCATGACCCATGTTCTATAAAGTAAAAATGGTGGTCTGTGTGGAAAGTGATTAGTTTAAATTGCAGCTCACAACCATGATACCGCTGTTGTGTTTTGGTATGCAGCAGATGTACTTTATGCAAACTTCCCATTTTATCACCAATGTGTATAATAATAGATTATTAAAGTGACATGTATTCAAAGATCAAAATTTAATAAAATCCATGTTTATCCTTCAACAAAGGCATTCTTTAAAAAAAAAAATTTATTGTGAACTGAGTGATAGTTTACATGGAAGGACATCTGGCTTTATACCATCATTTCATTGCAATGATTACAATCTCCTCTGTGCATCATCACTCCAGAGTATTTGCTTATTAACAAAGGCATTCTTAAGTGAAACTTGCCTTTCTCCCCTCCCCTCTCTTCTTTGAGTGCCTGACAGGGAAGAATCTAGTGACTCCCAGTATATTGTAGAGACACTGCCTTGATTAGTGCTAAGGCATCAGCAGTTTTACCATTGCTTTTGTGACAGTTAGTGTAATTGTCAATACAGCATAAGGGGCCAAATCTTATCTTATTATTATTTTTAGGAAAATATACCTCACCTTCCAGATTCTCAGAAAGCGTCCCCAGGATGCCCAGGAACAAAGAATTGTGCTAGATTTATAAGGAATAAGTTAAGGGTGAGGTAAGTGGTGGTTTTACTAAGAGAAGACTCATAGCAAAAAGAATGGGTTAGAAGGAGAAGGTGACAAAACATACAAGAAAAATTTAACAGAGCTCTGTGGAGAAATATGAGGGAAAAGAAAGAGGTCTTCAAAAGTTTTAACGTAATCATGTAGCACAGAGTGGGTGCTTAATGCTTGTTCACATATATGAATTATGGGAAATGATACCAATTACAAAGACAGTAAAGTTGAGAAGGGGGAGATGTGATGAATTTTGGACGTTCTTAGAAAATAGATATCTGAGAGATTTCTTTGTATTATTCTAAAGAAATACTGAGTTTCTTTGTTCTCTGTGAATAATTCACCAGAAATTACGTTGTTATTAACAGAAACTGGTAAGGGTTAGTAACTTTCAACTCTTACCTTGTTGTTATGTGCTGTGGAGTTGGTTCCGACTCATAGCGACCCTGTACAGGGTTTCCAAGGCTGTCAATCTTTACGGGAGCAGAAAGCCTCCTTTTTCTTCCGTGGGACAGCTGGTGGTTTTGAACTGCTGATCGTGAGATTAGCAGCCCCATTCGTAATCACTATGCTACCAGAGCTCCTTAACTCTTACTTAGGGATTGGTAAAAGATGCACAAAGACACATAGAGAAATGCTGCAGATTGGGGGACTAAATGATACAAGAAATTATGAGCAGAACAGTAGGATATGGGGTCGATATTTTTATTGTGGCACAACTTTTTTTTTAAATGCTCATTATTTTATTCTGATTATGAAATATATAAAGAGAAAAACATTAAGGAAAATACAAGAAAACCATGAAAGTGATTAATAATTGTTTTCCAATACATGAATGCTGTTACTATTTTGATGTGTTTCTTTTAGTAATTCATGTATAAATATTTCATACATGAAAGTTGAGTATGTTATTTAAAAAAAATTAAGTTATAGGTTATCATGAAACGCATAGGTCTTATGTCTTTTAGTTAGATGAATTTTGACAAATATATACACCTGTGTAACCCACCACAAAGGAGCTCTGGTAGCGTAGTGGTTACGAATTGGGCTGCGAACCTCAAGGTCAGCAGTTCGAAACTACCAGTTGCTCCACGGGAGAAAGATGAGGCTTTCTGCTCTCATAAAGATTTACAGCCTCGGAAACCCTGTACAGGGTCTCTATGGGTTGGAACCGACTCATCGGCACTTAACAACAACAACAGACCATCACAGGTGTATATCTTTTTAAACCCTTTTTTAGATATAGAAAAATTCCACAACTCTGCAGAGTTCTGTAATCTCTGAGTCATTCACAACCTCAGCCCTTCTTCCTCACTCCTGGACTTCTTGTAAGTGGATCATAAATTAATTGCCTTGGTATCTTTGATAGAGATCAATTATCAGTACATGTGTGGGTATGTACATGCCAGATTTGTTGTTCTTATAAGGTCTTTGTGCTTGCCCTAATACTTAAGTCTTGAAGTCAGGTTTTGTGAGTCCTCCCAATTTTTCTAGTTTTTCAAATTTGTTTTTTCTAGTTGCTTTGCATTACCATGCAAATTTAGAAACAGCTTTTCATTTTATACAACCCCCCCCCCCACACACACACTTTCCTATTTTGAAATAATATAAACTCTTGGTGGTAGTTATGTGCCGTGGAGTTGGTTCCGACTCTTAGTGACCCTGTACAGGGTTTCTGAGGCTGTCAATCTTTACGGGAACAGAAAGCCTCATCTTTCTTCCGCAAAACAGCTGGTAGTTTCGAACTGCTAACCCTGAGATTAGTAGCCCCGTTCGTAACCACTACGCTACCAGAGCTCCTTTGTAAACTCCTAGAAAGTTGCAAAAATAGTATAAACAGGTTGTGTGTAGCAAGCACCCAGCTTCCATCAATGGTGACATCATTATATAAATATAGTACATTGTCAAAACCAGGAAATTGATTGTCATAGTGCAGTTTATTAGACCTTAGTTAGTTAATTGTAAATTCACTAGTTTTTGCCTGTGCTTTAAAAATTATATGAGGGAGGGCCAAAAAGTTTGTGAAAAAATAAAAGATAATGGAATTTTTCCATGAACTTTTTGAAGCCCTCTGGACTGCAGAGTCGGTTTGAACTGCAAGGTCGGCAGATCAAGCTTACCAGCTGCTCCTTGGAAACCCTATACAGGGTCTCTATGAGTCAGAACCAACCGACTCCAACAACAAAAACATCATAAATGAATATGGCATATCTCACCATTTATTGAGGTTTTCTTTATCTCATTATTTTGTCTTTTTTCTCAATTCATACTTTCCCCCACCACAGCTTTTCTTTCTTTGTTAATATAGAGTGAAAGATAACTATTCTGGAATACTTCTTCAAGGTTGTACAGTAATCATAATGTGAATCACATTTGTAGTGATTAAAAATTTCAGTGTCCTAGTGGTATCTGACTTTGTATTACTTAACCTTGTTCATTTCTAGCCCTGAGTAGATGGACTTCTTTTTAAATTGGCAAATAGTAAAATGAAAAGAGACAAGGGAAATGCTGTTATTCAAAGATTGAAACAAAGTTCTTAGGAGCCTGGTTTCTTTTTATATATGAGATGTTGTTGTTAAGTGTTGTTGAGTCAGTTCTGACTCATAGTGACTCTGTATAGGGTTTCCAAGGAGCAGCTGGTGAGCTTGATTCGCCAACCTTGTGGTTCAAACCATCCTTGCAGTCTAGCACATTAACCCCCAGCACTACACCAGGACTCTGGAATATGAGATATTTATGTTTGCTTTTTTTTTTTTTAAGCTTGAAAATACACTAAAAGGCTTAAAATTTTTACTGTCTCCTTAAGTGAAAAATAACACTGTGCTAGGTTATTCATGATATCCAAAAATTCTTTCTGATACTGGCCTGGTTGAGGAAACAAAATATGCATAATTGTAACATCTAAATAACTCTTCAAAGATAATAATTTAGCAGTTAAAAGAGAGTAATAATAAAACTTTATAAACACAATTGGAATTCAATTTAGGGGAAAGATGAGTTGGGGATTACACAGTAAGACTTTCTGGAGTAAGTGAATCTTGGTCCCCTGGGACTTGAAAGCATAGTGGGTTTGCATTTGTAGTGGACTGTGAAGGAAGTCATTCCAGGTAGTAAATCTGGATAAAAGTACTGTGAAATGGTAAGAAACGGAATACGGGATAATAAACAACCATTCCAACTAAAGTATGGGGGCATATTGGGAAACATATGCATAATATTTCAAATATCCAACATACAGATAAGTTAATGCTAGTTTGAAGATACTGAAACTCATTTAATTTTCAGTATAATAGATTGCTAAATTTATTAGTGACAGTCTTTTTTTCTAACCTGTTTAGTTAGCCCTTTGTATAGTAGTTATGTGAATTTCTTTTATTTGACCACTTCTTTATTGATTTAAAAGTGTTTTATATATATGTTTTTATTGTGACTTGAGTGATAGTTTACATGGGAAAATGTCGGTTTTACACACATTTCATTGCAGTGATTACAATTTTGAAACTCCATGCATCATCATTCAACAGTATTTGCTTCTATTCCCTCTGCATTTTTTTTGGCGGGCGGGGAGGAGGATGTACACAAAACACTCATGAATATATAATCATTTGAACAGTGAAAGGGCCACATTCTGCAAGCCTGTCTCCTGGCGGCCAGCACACAGGCTTTTTCTTTCCGTGAGTCTAGAGTCCTCACCTGCTCCCTTTCTCCATGTCCTCATCTCAGCCTCCATCTCTGGTGTTACTGCTTCTCTATATAGGA
>NW_006408542.1:7490393-7491817 GCF_000296735.1 Chrysochloris asiatica | reverse complement strand
TGTCATCTGTATGTTGCAGGTTGTTAATGAGTCTTCTTCCAGTCTTGAATCCACATTCTTCATATAATCCAGTTTCTCGGATTATTTTCTTAGTGTACAGATGACACACACTTTTCCTGATTTTTAACCATTCAGTATCCCCATATTCTGTTTTAATGACTACCTCTTAATCTGTGTACAGGCTCCTCATAATCACTGTTAAGTGAATCTTAATTTCCAGTCTTCTCAATATTATCCATAGTTTGTTACGATCCAGTATAGACTTTAGATTGTTTAATTTTAATAACCACTTTCCTATTTGGTGTTGTTGCTGCCTCTTAATTTGGTTCTATGCTGCTCTTATGTCTCCCAGATTCGTTTTTATTATCATTGTTTATACAGTCCATGCTGTTTTGCATTATGGTGGTGGTGGTGTAGCGTGGAGTTGGTTTTAACTTATAGCAGCCCTCCATAGGGTTTCTGAGGCTGTAAAGCCTCATCTTTCTCCTGTGGAACCACTGGCAGTTTGACTTTGAGGTTACAGCATGACTCATAACCACTATGCTTCCAGAGCTCTGTATTTTGTATTATACAACATGTTTTAAATTTCTTTTGTTTGCCGTTGCATCTGGGAGCACAGTGGCTCTGTACAATAATTACTGGACTGTGAACCATTAGGTTGGCAGTTCAAGCATGTTGATTGTTTCATGGGAGAAAGATGAGGCTTTCTGCTCCTGCGTAGATGTATAACCTTGGAAAACCCTGTGCAGGGTCACTATGAGTTGGAACTGACTCAATGGCAGTTAGCAATTGCCACTATTGCTTTTCGGTACCTCAATGCTACATTCTGGGTTCAGGTTCCTCCTTTTGTTTACTGCTGTCAAGCGGGTTCCTACTCTATGTATAGGGTTTCCGAGGAGAAGCTGATGGATGTGAACCACTGATCTTACAGTTAACAGTCCAGTGCTTATCCTACAGTGCCATACTACGGCTCCGAAAGTGAGGGCCTATTGTTGTAAGGTAAATTCAGTCTTAACTGTTATTTTTTTATTAGAAATATTTTTATATTGTCTTCACTGTTTAATGATAGTTCAGTGTGGTATAGAACTAAGTTGACAGGTATATTCTCTATAAGCACATTGAAAACATTACTTTCTTTGACTTTGGTGTTCTACAGTTTCACAATGATGTGTCTAGGTATGGGCTTAGCTAAAAATATTTGTTGCTTTTCTTTAATCTGAAGAGGAGTATATTTATTTCATCAGTCCTAGAAAATCTTAGCTTGTATATTTCTGTCATTTCTTCACATTTCTGTTCTCTCCCTTTGGGGTTCCCATTGTATGTTTGAACTTATGTTTTCATATTTTGAACACTGTATTTTGTCCTTTTCTTCATTCTGTGTGTTAATGGTTTGTGTCCTCTATGCCTTTAAAATTGGGAAAGGT
>NW_006408542.1:7488278-7489480 GCF_000296735.1 Chrysochloris asiatica | reverse complement strand
ACTCGATGGCACCTGACAACAACAACAACGATACCTTTCTTTGTGTCTGGTCAAAAACTTCTGTTGTTTTTTTAATTTTGATTCAAATTCATAGTCACATGAATTCCTCATATTCCTTACATCTGAATTCATTAATGGTTAACACTTTGCCACATTTGCTGTGAGCTGTTAAGTCGGCTCTGACTCATAGGAACCTTATATGTTTGCCTGATGTGTTTGAACCCATTGTTGCATCCACTGTATCAGTCCGTATCATTGAGGATTGTCTTCTTTTTCACTGACCTTCCACTTTACCAAGCCTGATGTCCTTTTCCAGAGTGATAAGTCCCTTGTAATGATGTATACAATGCAAGTGAGACTTCTTGGTAAAAAGAAGCTTCTTCTAAGCATTCTGGTTGTACTTCCCTCCAAGACTGATTTGTTTATGTTTCTGGCAATCCAGAGAATATCAGAAAAGTTATTTACCTACATTTCATCAACTAAACAAAGATATTCAACTGTGTGGATCATAACAAATTATGGATAATGTTACCAAGAATGGAATCTCAAAACATATAATATAGTATATTCAACATCCTTGCTCACACCATAGGTAGAGTGTGTCAGTTCTTTTGTCTTCCTTTTTCATTGTCCAGCTCTTACATGCAGCTGAGATGTTTGAAAATTCCATGGCTTTGGTCTGTAGCATCTTAGTCCTCATGGTGACATCTTTGTGTCTTAACACTGTAGAAGAGACCTTTTGCATCAGATTTGCACAGTGCAATGCCATTTGATGTATTCACTGCTGGCTTCATAGGTGGAGTTAATTGTTGATTTGAGTAAAATAAAATCGTACAATTTAGTTTTTCTTGATGTTGTTGATGGATCCTAGTTATAAGAATTTTTGTTTTGTTCATGTCTAGGTATAATGTTATTCATAATTTGTTATTACCTGCACAATTGAATGTCTTTGTGTAGTTGATAAAACACAGGTAGACATCTTTCTGGTTTTCTTTGGACTGCCAGAAGTAGAAACAAATCAGTCTTGGAAGAAGTACAACCAGAATAGACTCCTGCTGTGGCACCATAGGATAAGTACTGGAGTGCTAACTGCAAGGTTGGCAGTTCAAAACCACCAGCTGCTCTTTGGAAGCTCTATATAGTGAGTTGGAAATGACTTGACGACAGTGAACAACAACAGCAGCAGGTATGCTTCTCCACTA
>NW_006408542.1:7464790-7481020 GCF_000296735.1 Chrysochloris asiatica | reverse complement strand
CTGATGGTATATGGAGGGGATTATATCAATGTAATGAAACAAGTTATATGAATTGTTGAATGTGAAACTGATGATGTGCCCTGTAAACTTTCACTTAATCCACAATAAAAACCTTAAACTAAAATAAAAAAATGTTTCAGTGAACAAGTTTCAGCAGTTCAACTTGATAACAATTGTAAATAAACCTGTTAAGTTTTTCTGGACAATGCCAGCATTTTAATTTTTTTTAAAACAAGTAAATTTCTTATTGAAAGACATCTAAATGATGTTTGTAGCATTTTTATCATATGGTAGATTCCATCCTTCAGTATGCTTTTCTGCGTTGTCCTAAAGGCATGTACATGTTTAATGTCTGTCTTCTGTGCTGTTTCTGTGAATTTGCTATTAAAATACATTAAACTATAAAAAAATTAGGAAATACTGAGACAATGCTATTACATGGTCTAAAATCTATCCACCAATCTGCTATTATGGTCCTACTAGTGAGTTCTGGTGTGACGCTGTAGGATAAGCACTTGACTACTAAGTACAAACCCATGAACTGCTCCTCTGAAACCTTATATAGATATGGGTTCAGTCAAAACCTACACAATGGCACTTAACAACAAACTGTGGAGTCCTGGTTTGTTGCTTATAGGATAAGCACTAGACTTAATGGCAAGGTCAGCAGTTCAAACCCACCAGCAGCTCTGTGGGAAAAAGAAGAGGCTTTCTGCTCCTGTAAAGGTTTCCTGTACAGGTCTCTGTGAGTCAGAATTGACAGGATGGCACTAGGCAGAGACCATGATAATAGTATGTTTTCCTAGTCCAGAAACCAATCTAAGATCATATAGTGATTTTTGTTTCCTATTATTTATATTGTTAAGTGCAGTCCAGTCAGTATCGACTCATAGCGACCCTGTATAAGGTTTCCAAGGAGCAGCTGTGAATATGAACCTCCGACCTTGCAGTTCAAACTGACCTTACCGGTCCTGTGCCTGCACCCACAGCACTACACCAAGACTTAATTTATTTTAGAGTCATTTTTTTGTCTTTCTAGACATTGACATTTTTGAAGAGTACGCATACATCATTTATTTTGTAAAATATCTCTCATTTTGGGCATCTGGTATTTCTTGTCTAAATTCAGGTTACACATTTTTAGCAGAAATATACGTAAGTGATGTTGTGTCTTCTGTGAATCACATCGGGAGACACAGGATGCTTTCATGTCTCATTATTAATGTTAACTTTGGTCGTTTGGTTAATGTGGGTCTGCTAGGCTTTTTTACTATAAAGTTATTTTTCTTATTAACTAGTTTGTAGGCAGATACTTTGAGACTGCCAACAATGAGCTATTGCTCATTCCTCATTAAAGTTATATCCACTGTAGATGATTTAGCATCCATAGGTGGTTCTCATTTGAATTATTACTATGGTGGTGTAAAATACAGATTTTCTAATGTCATTAATTTTTGTTTCTGTTTATTTGGCTTTCTTCTATGAGGAAGAGCCTTTTCTTTATTTTGTTTGTTCTTGGCCTCACGGATTTTTTTCTTCTCACTAAATTCTCCTTTTGCCTTTCAACTTCAGCTTATTTTTAATTCATTAGGCTGTAATTTACCATTGTTGTGTATTTTGATGCTCAGGTTATCACCTGTTTGATCCGTTAGATTCCATTACTTTTGGATTTCATAATAATAATAGATACTATTTCTAGAAGCTCTGTTTTATCAAATCTTTGCCTAGTTTTTTGATTATAGTTTTGACTTCCTTCTGATTTTGAATCAGCTGACTCTCACTCATGGTGAAATAGGATTTTGATTGCAAATTCATTTTATTCCCCCGTTCCACACCCCCCACCCCATCCCCACTCCGTGTGGTGCTGTGCATCAGCATATTTATAGCTTGGAATTTCCTAAACCTTATGGATAATGCAGATTTAAACCGCAAGCCCAAATGAGCACCGCGTTCTTGGTTTTAAATTCTTAAAGCACTTTTTTTATTTCCTCCTTATCCAAAACCCTATCAAAGACTTTGTTGTTCTCCTCCTGGGCTGGTGGATTGTTGTTGTCAAGTGCCACTGAGTCTGTTCCAACCCTTAGCGCCCCTCTCTGTATAGGGTTTCCTAGGAGTCCTGGTGTGGTGCTGTGGGTTAATGAGCCAGTCTGCAAAGCCGTGTGAACTGCAAGGTTGGTGGTCCAAGTACACCATCTGCTCCTCGGAAACCCTATACAGGGTCGCTATAGGTCGGAATCGACCTGACGGCACTTTACAACAACTACATAAGGTTTCCTAAGGGCGGCTGGTGAGCTTGAACCATTGACCTTGTGGTTCGAACGACTTTGCAGTCCAGTGTAGTCCACAGTACCATACCAGGACTCCCGGGCTTGTGGATAATGGATCTCTTTTATTGAGACTGTAGTCCCTTATAAGATCCCTGCTTTACTTAGGGATTTTAGTTCCCATGTACTACTTTGAGTGGGCCAAAGGCCGGTTCACATGTCCGTACAAGACTTTAAAATCCTTAAGCACCTAGGTTACAGAGACCATCTTCCCCATCTGTTTCCCTCTGATACACAAAGATTTGCTTTTCTTTCCTGTGGACTTAGGTATTGATTAAAAAAAAAAAGAAGATACATATATTTTTAAATGCATGTGTGTGAAATTTTGTTTTTGTTGAATGAAGGTTTTTAGGCTAGTCTCATAATACTGAAACCTGAAGTCACCACTCTTGAAAAACTTTAGAATGACATTTCCATCAAGCTTGGTATACTAATGTCCCACCATTAATTGAAAGGCACATCTTTTTTCTCTGATCCTGAATATAACAACCTTGTTGTTGTTAAGTGCTGAGGAGCTGCTGGTAAGTTTGAACTGCTGACCTTGCAGTTCAGACTGACCTTGTGGTGTTGTGCTTGTACTTTAGTACCATGCCAGACTCCACACCAACCTTGTTGTTAAGCGCCGTTGAGTCTGTTCTGACTCATAGTGACCCTTTTTAGGGTTTTTGAGGAGTAGCTGCTGAGTTTGAACTGCTGACCTTGGCACTCAAATGGACCTCATGGTCCAGTGCATTTTCCTGCAGTGCCACATACCAGGACTCCACAACAACCTTGTTGTTGTTGTTGAGTGCTGTCGAGTCGATTCCGACCCATAGTGACCCTGTAGAGGGTTTCCGAGGAGCAGCTGGTGAGCTTGAACCACCGACTTTGCAGTTCAAATGGCCTTGCAGTCTGGCGCATTAACCCACAGTGCCACAGCAGGACTCCTTATGTAAGTGTAAACTGTTGACTGGTATTATTAGTATTTACCAGCTTGTTCATTTGCCTGATTATGCTGTAGAGCAGTGGTGGGTAACCTTTTTCTGCCAAAATTTATAACTTCTTTCACAGGTCATACAAAATGAGGAACTTAAAAATTAACCTGCTATATTTGGTAAAGCATTTAATTAACTTATCCCAAATGTGATGACTGGAACTGTGGTTGCCTTGGCAGGGCCAGATCAGATTATTTCGTGGGCCTTATATACATGCGGGCCCAAAGTTCCCCACCCTGCTATAGAGCATGAAATCTAAAGATTTTTAGCCTGTGAATCACCCCATTTTGGTGGTGGTTATGTGCTGTGGAGTTGGAACTGACTCTTGGTGACCCTGTACAAGGTTTCCGAGGCTGTAAATCTTTACGGGAGCAGAAATCCTCATCTTTCTCCCGCGGAACAGCTGGTAGTTTCAAACTGCTGACCTGAAGGTTGGCAGCCGGATTCATAACCACTACACTACCAGAGCTCACCCCATCCTAGCAGAGTTTAATTCCATGTTGTGCCCAGGTTTAAGTGTACAGAAGGCAATTTTTTTCTTTTAAAATTATATTAAGCATACATTTATTTGATATATTAAAAACATTATAAGAGGATTTTATGGTAATCGTTATAAAATTATTAAATTATGTATTTTGTATATATTTTTTAATCCTAAGTGTTTAAGGAGTCGTAGTGTGGCAATGTGGGTTAATGCACCAGACTGCAAAGGTGTTTGAACTGCAAGGTTGGCAGTTCAAGCTTACCAGCTGCTCCTTGAAAACCCTATACTGGGTCGCTGTGGGTCAGACCTGACTCTTAAGGCATTTAACAACAAATATTTAATGTCTGGTATGTGTTTTAAATTTACAGGACACATTTAAACTATCCACATTTGACATGTGCAATAGCCATATGTAGCTAGTGGCTACCATATAGAACAGTACATCTCTAGATCCAACTTCCAATTTACCCAAAGTCTAAGGAATTGAGATAGAAGCTGAATAAATAATAATGTGAGGAAACAAAACAAACATTGGAAACTCTACAAAAGAGGCAGTTAGTTTTATTTTAGACTTGGCCTGTCACGTATGATCTCCAACATTACTGTAGCTTCCCAGTCCCCTATTTTCCTATTTCTTATTGTTGTTTTCTTCCTTCTTTTTCTCTCCTTTTTACAATGCTTTAAAAATGCAAAGACTGTCTTAATTGCAGGTTCATACAAAAAACTGATTATAAAAGGAACTTCAAAAAGTCTATGGGAAAATTCTATTATCTTTTAATTCCATTTTTTAAGCTCTCTCATATTTGTCAACTGCTGATCTAATAAAATGGGATATTTCTATAAGGCCATATCATGGGAAAATGCCCTGAATTCTTCAGAAAACAAATTATCATAGAAAACAAAAAAGATTTGATGACTAGTCTAGATAAGGAAATTTGTTGGTTAGTTATGTGTGTCAGCTTGGCCAAGCTTTGTTGTTGCTGAGTGCCATCAAGTAGATTTCAACTCATAGCAACCTTAATTGGCAGAGTGGAACTGCCCCATAGAGATTCCTTTGTTGTAATCTTTACGGAAGCAAAGTCAATGGGTGGGTTTGAACTGCCAGTCTGTCAGTTAGCAACCTAGTGCTTAACTATTGTGCTGTGCTGTTGCTGTTAAGCGCTGTCGAGTCAGTTCTGACCCACAGCCACCCTGGATAGGGTTTCTGAGACTTTAAAAAAAAATCTTTGCAGGGTTAGAAAGCCTCATCTTTCTCCCAGCCAGTTTTTTCTTGAGTACCTCATGCACCTTTGAGAGCTGAACTGCCTGAATTAGAAACAGTGTATTTAAAAGTAGGTTTTGGGGCCACTTCCCCCAGTCAGCCCTCATAGTAACGTTCCTAGACACATCCCTTAATGGTTGCCTAGTTGTGATTTTATACCAAATACCTCAGAGTGTATGTGGCCCATGGCTGCTGCAGTCTTGTCACGGTTGGGGGAGGAGATAGCTGTGTTTCCTGTGCCTTTTTATAAGGTCACTTGGTGGAGATAGAACCATAGAAACTCATCATGGTGTTTATGATTTCCTGTACCTGGGTGAATTATGTTTGTCTTTGTCTTGTGTTTACTCTTGTTAAGGCTTAATACAGAGTCTGTGTAATATGTATATCTTTGATGATGGGGGTCTCTTTTTTTCCCCCTAAAACACTTATAAAGTTCCTATTAGCTTTCTCTGATGTTTTTGTACTCGTTTCCTTCAATTCAGACCTCTTTTTTCCACATTGTCTTAATTGTTTTAAAACATAATTTTGCCTTGGTTGCTTTCTTCTTTTTCTTTCTGCCTCACTTCTTTCTGTTTATCTTTCAGCCTCAGCTCATGATTGTCTGTGCTCATGCATCTCTTTTGTGGCCCTTTTTACATTCCAGTGAGTCAGTACAGTATAAAGTGGAAGGAATGTAGTTTTCTGAGTGGGCCTGGGTGTGAATCTCTGATCATTCACTTACAGCTGTGTGGCTTTGGGCAAGGAACATAAATTCTATGATTCTTATTTCCTTACCTGGGAGTCAGATGAAAGCAAATGGGAGTAATACTAACCTTGTGGAGTTACTTAAAGGATTAGAAATTATGTAGAGTGGCACGTGATAAAAATTCTGATAACTATTGTTATTTAGTTATTTGTGTACATCTTATTCATCTGTTTGTCTAAATTCCTAAGGTGTCTTGTGTGTAGTTGATGTTCAGTAAATTACTGTTGAATGAGTATTTTTAAAAAGAATTATTGTCTGATTAAAAATTACACAGTAAATTAGGTTCCCATTGGATCATTGGGACATTATGGGCCAGTTGGCTTCTGTATACATTTATAGCATTGGAAACTCTATTTCTGTTTTCTGTTGTAGGGTTATTATGAGTGAGAAGTGTTTTCAAATGTAACTTGGCAGCACCTTGGTAATTTGCTAATAGGAAGTTGGTGAGATGAACTGTAGTAATATTGAAGTCCTTTCATAGGAAATATGAACCTGGGTTAGAGTAATGATTCTTCTTGTTGCTGTTAAGTGCCATCCAGTTGGTTCCAACCCATAGCAACTGTGTATAGGGTTTCCTAGGAGCAGCTGGTGGGTTTGAACTGCTGATCGTATAAACACCAAAGATAAAACAAACGAAACCTACTGCCCTTGAGTTGATTCCATTTCACAGTGGTCTTGTAAATATTGGGTAAGAGTTTTTAGGTGTCTCAAGTAGGTTCTGACTCATAGCCACCCTGTGTGCATCAGAAGAAACACTGCCTGGTCCTGTGCTATCTGCAGGACTGTTATGTTCGAACATACTATTACTGCCACTGTGTAAATCCATCTTGTTGAGGATCTCCCTCTTTTTCACTGACCTTTCACTTTACCAAACATAATGTTCTTCTCCAGGAACTGGTTCCTCCTGCCAGTGTGTCCAAAGTACAAGAGACAAAGTATCGCCTACCTTGCTTCTAAGGAGCAGTCTGGCTGTACTTCTTCCAGAACAGATTCATTTGATTTTCTGGCAGTCCATAGTATAGTCGATACTCTTTGTCAACACCATAATTCAAATGTTTCTCTTATCTTCCTTTCTCATTGTACAACTTTCACAAGTACATTTATGGCTTGGGTGGAGTGCAACTTAGTCCTCAAAATGACGCTTTCCAGAGGTCTTTTGCAGCAGATTTACCTAATGATGTATGTTATGAGATTCCAGACTGATGCTTCCATGATTGTTGATTGTGGACCCAAGTAAAATACAGCCTTTTCTCTGTTTTTCATGATGTTATTTCTTGGTTGAGTTGTGATAATTTTTGTCTTCTTTACATTGATGTGCAGCCAGCCTATACTGAAGGCTGCAGTTAGTCTTTGATCTTCACCAGCAAGTACTAGTCCTCTTTGCTTCCAGCAGGTTGCTAATGAGTCTTCCTGTGATTCTGATGCAGTGTTCTTCTTCATAAACCCAACTTCTTGGATTATTTGCTCAGCATACAGATTGAATAAGTGTGGTTAAAGGCTACAACCCTGACACACTCCTTTCTTTATTTTAAACCATTCAGTATTCCCTTGTTCTGTTCTAAAGACTGACTCTTGGTACAGGTTCTGCATGAGGACACCCACCCACTCACCCACCTACCCACCCAGTGTTACCCATGGTTGTGATCTACACTGTTGAATGCCTTTGCATAGCCAACACAAGAAGCATCTCTCTGGTATTCTCTGCTTTCAGATAAGATTCTTCTGACTGACATCAACAATGATATTCTTTGTTCTAATTCCTTTTCTGAATCTGGCTTGAGTTTCTAGCAGCTCCCTGTTGATGATTTTGAATGATATTCAGGAAAAATTTACTTGCATATGATATTGATGATATTGTTTGATAATCTCTGCATTCTGTTGGGTCACCTTTCTTTGGAATGGGCACAAATATGGATCTCTTTCAATCTGTTGGCTGGGAAATTGTTTTCCAAATTGTTAGGCAGACACAAGTGAGTACCTCCAGTGCCGCATCAGTTTGTTTAAAATATTTCCTTTTGTATTAATTCCTGGAGCCTGGTGTTTTGCCAATGTCTTCAGTGCTGCTTGGACTTCTTTCTTTACTATCATTCGTTCTTGGTTATATGCTATCTCTTGAAATGGTTTAAAATTGACCATTTCTTTTGGTACAGTGACTCTGAGTATTCCTGCCATCTTCTCTTGGTGCTTCTTGCACCATTCAATATTTTGCCCATAGAATCCTTCAGTGTTACCACTTGAGGCTTGAATTTTCTTTTTAATTCTTTGAACTTGAGAAATGCTAACCATATTTTTCCTTTTTTGGTTTTCTAACCCCAGGGCTTTGCACATTTCATTGGGAGACTTTATTTTCTGGAGTTGCTCTTTGTAAAAAAAATTTTCAGCTCTCATTACATCGTTTCTTCCAGTCATGTAGCTTCTCTATGTTCAAGATCAAGTTTCAGAGTCTCTTCTTACATCCATTTTGGTCTTTCTTGTCTTTTTAATGATCTTTTGCTTTCCTCATCTATGATATTCTTCATGTCATCCCCACAACTCCTCTGGTCTTCCGTCATTAGTGTCCAGTATATCAAATCTGTTACTGAGTCTCTCAGTTTGGGTATAATATGTTTAAGGTCATATTATGCTTTCTTTCATTTTCTTCAGCTTCAGTCTGAACTTACGTTTGATGATCTTTCCCATAATCGGCTCTTGGCTGATGACATTGAGCTTCTCCTTTGTCTCTTTCCACAACTGTAGTCATTTTGATTCCTGTGTATTCCATTTGCTGAGGCCCACATATACAGTCTCGATTTATGTTGTTGGAAAGAGGTATTTGCAATAACATATAGTAGTTGGTCTTAAAAATTTGGCATGCAGTCTCCAGCATCATTTATCTAGCCAAGGCCATATTTTCCAGCTATTGATTCTTCTTCATTGTTTCCAACTACCACATTCCAATCACTTGTAATTTCCAATGCATCTTAAAATGCATGTTTGATCAGTTTCAGACCAAATCGGTTGGTAGAATTTTTCAATTTCTTCAGCATTGACCTTTGAAGTTGGTGTGTAAATTTGAATAAAATGTTATTAGCTGGTCTTCCTGGTGAGCTTATGGATATTATCAAAGACAGCATTGTACTTAATGATAAATTTTGAATAAAAAATTTTTTGATGATAAATGTAACACTATTCCTTTTCAATTTGACAGTCCAGGCATAGTAGACCATATGATTGTTGGGTTCACAATGGCCAATACCAGTTCATTTCAGCTCAGTAATGCCTAGAATATCAATCTTTATATATCTCCTTTCCTTTTCAACAACCTCCAAATTTCATAGATATTCACTTTATACATTCCAAGTTACAATTATTACTGGGTGTTTGTAACTATTTCTTTTCGTTTTGAGTTGTGCCTTGTCAGCTAATGAAGGTTCTGAAAGCCTTGCTCCATCTACGTCATTATGGTCAAGTCTAATTTGAGGAGGCAGTTCATCCAACCTGAAAGACTCATGTGAAAGAGTAGGGTTGCAGAAGGAGGGGGGTGGGGCTACAAAGGTAAGAAGTGACTGGCTTACAAGCTCTGAAGAGGGAACCTAGATCCAGAGGGCGTGTGGAAAGGTAGAATCTCCACTGAATAGTATCCAATCTGTCTAGGCGGGGCTGATGAAAGGAAATGCTGATAGGTCTCTTGTGATACAGTAGTGAATAATTGTTATCAGGACTGATTGTGAGGGTTGGAAATGTAAAGGTAGACGTTTTATAGCAAGGAGGGGAGTGGTTAACTTTTCAGTCTAGGAGCAGAGGTCCCTGGGACCATGAAGGGAGAAGAGCGGAGAGCGGGACCCTACCCAGAGAAGCAGTGATGCCTGAGATGGAGGCAAAGATGATGACTTGGAGAGTTGGAGCAGCTGGGGACTTCAGACCCAGAGAGGGAGAGGGGCTGTGTGCTGACAACCGGGGGGCAGGCTTGTAGTGTATACCCTTTCGTTGGTTGATGATTTATGGAGGGGATTGTAACCCTGGCAATGAAATGATATACGATAGAATTAATGTAAAACTAATGTTCTCCCATGTAAACTATCACATAATTCACAATTAAAAAAAAAAAAAAAGGAAAGTAGAGTTGGCATGCATATTTGATAATCATCTATATAAAAGTAAAAGAAGCTCTTGTGGTATAGTAAGTAGTTAAGAATTTGGCTGCTAACTGAAAAGTCAGTGGTTTAAACCCACTAGCTTCTCTGAGGGAGAAAGATTTGGCATTCTGCTTCTGTAAAGATTTATAGCTTTGGAAACCCTATAGGGCAGTTCTGCCCAGTCCTTTAGTGTAGGTCTGAGTCAGAATTGGCATGATGACAATGGGTTTTTGTGGAAGAGTGATAGCTCAAGCTCTTATTTTAGATATAATGTTTGGAAGAATGAAAATAGTTAAAGCTGGCCGTAATCTGTAATGAAGAGGAACTGACCAAAGAGAAAACAAATTGATGAAAGAACAACAGGAAGGTTGAGAGGTGGTCTTTAGGTTACAAAGGGTTGTTACTGGATTCTGATACCATGGAGAACTAGAAGAGGATGTTAATACTGTCCACAGAATCTTTTTCTTGAAGTGATTGGCAAAGAATCCTAATTAATGGTGATTCAGAAGGTAAGAGGCGATGGTGATATTATCTGTAGTCTCTTGTCCAACAGTTGAATCCTACTATTTTCTTCTAGTACCATATCATTCCTTTCCTTCATCTCTTAGTGTGTTCCTCAGAACACCTGTGCTTAGCTTTACACCATGACAGATGGCGGATCAGCAAGATGTGTTTCCTCTTCTCAAGGAGGTGATACACTAGATATGGGGGTGTGTTGTTGATGCATGAATACTTTAAAAGTGCTGGCTTGGCTTTTACAGAGTCCCTTAACTTCTGTTCATCCTGGAATGTTTTGATTACAACATCATATTTGATTGACAACTTTGCTGGGTAAATGATTCTTGGTTGGCAATTTTTTTTCCTTCTGGGTTTTACATATGTCACCCCATTGCCTTCTTGCCTGCATGGTTTCTGCTGAGAGATCAGAGCTTAATTTTATCAAACCCATTTGGCAATATGTTTTCCATCCTCCTGATTTTCCCTTTATATGAAGTTCAGAGTTCTAGGACTGTCCTTTGAGCCTGGTTCATCCGGTATTCTGTGTTATTACTGATGGAGGTCTGCACAGCCTTTCTCCCTAATCTGCCATCAAGCCCCACCTCCCAAACATATATCGATGCATGGATAATTTCTTTAGAAACATCAGCACAAGACTGGTCCCTACGAGATGGAAATTAAAGCTATTCCAAATGTCTGATTTTTCCAGTGTGTTGTATCACTCCATAATCCCTAATATCAATCTCCATTCCTCCCCTCCCTCGTGTCCGAGAGTTCTGCAGTACGTTGCAATGTCTCACAGAACTCACTACTGGTAAGTCCCAGTCTGTAGTTCAGTGTCCAGTCTGGGGAGTTTCTCCTCACCCCCATAATCTTAAGAGCTGAGGAACCCAATTCAGCTGGTCAGATGACATGATATTGATGTATGAGACTGTGGAGGCTGGTGAATCAGGTTAGGTGATAGGCCATAAGTTCCATGAACTGGAAGTCAGATGGAAAATCCAGAGCAATAGAGTTAACTTTTCCAAAGCTTTCTTATATCTTAGACTCAGACCATGTCCCCAAGGAAAATTAAGGTTGGTGACTTGAGTCACACCCTCTATTGTTAAGTGTTGGTTCCAACTCATAACAACCCTTTATAATGTTTCTGAGGATCAGCTGGTAGATTTGAACCCCTGACCTTGCGGTTCAAACAAACGTTGCATCTGAGCGCTTATCCTATAGCGCCACACTAGAACTCCTTTTCCTCTGGCTAGTGCTCCACATAAACCTTAGGAATATTTCAGATTTCTAAATTATTTTTTTGTGATTCTTCCTCTAGCACAGGGCTGGGGAATGTTCAGACCACAGGCCGTCCGTATGTTGTTGTTGTTAATTGATGTTGAGTCGATTCTGCCTCATAGTGACCCTGAATAGGGTTTTTGCGGAGCAACTGGTGAACTTGAACTGCCAACCTTACAGTTCAAACAGCTTTGCAGTTTGGTGCATTAACCAGTAGCGCCACACCAGGACTCTGTATGAGGCCCGTGAAATCATATCTTCTGGCATTGGCACTGCTACTTCTTAAGTTGATCATTTTTATGGTCTGCAAATAATGTTATACAATTTGTCAGAAAAAAAGGTTTCCCACCCTTGCGTTAGCAGATGAAAATGCGGAGATTTGTCTTCAAGCTCAGTAATTTGGCCTTCCAGTGATTCTGTTATACTTCTTTGCCCTTTTCATGTACTATTTCTGAAGTGTTAGTATTAATTTTCTGGTCTTCTAGTTGCTGTTTTGTATCGGTTCTAATTTTTCATTTATTTTTTCAGTTTGCTCTTGAAATGTTTTCCTGAATTCTTCTAAAGTTTTTTTTTCTGTCTTCTCCTTGCTTTCCTTAATCTTTTTCTCAGTCGTTCAAAGGTACCTAAATATCATTCTCCTACATAGCTTATTAAGTAGTTCTAGTACCATTTCTGGTATTTTATTTTCTGACTCTGCATTTTGGTCACTTGTTTGAGAAATCTATTTTTTTTTTTTTTTTATTTATGTAAGCTGGAATTAATCAGATTTCTCTAAGGCATTGTGGTGTCATTGTATTTATACTTGTTGGTGATTGTATGTTGGTGTGTTCTCAGGCATTCACTCCCTGCTCCTGGTGGATGGGATTGAGACTGGAAGTGTGACTGAAGTTCATCCCCTTCCAGAAGCAGGGTGGCACTCCTGGTGCCCTACCGAGGCTGTTGAGGAGGTGCTTCTGACTGCTAGGTGGGCAAGGGCAGGGACTGAACATGCCTCTGGCTGTCAGGAGGGCATAGGAACAAGGGTGAACCATATGCCTCTTGCTGCTAACTTTCAGCTGTGTCCTGTGCCTAGAAGCCACTCTGTGGATCCCCCTCACAAAGCCAAAGATGACTATGTCCCTCTAGGTCAGCTGACAGTCTGCCCGTTTTTCTTCTCTTGCTGCTCCTGTACAGCTACGTCTTCCAGCCAGCATTCAGTCCACCTCTCTGTCTTCTCCTGTGAAGCTCAGGGTTTCAGAAGCACCATCTGTATCTGTTTCACCATGATTCCCCTTTCTTTGTTGCAGAGGGTTAGCCTAGTGTGTCTACCTACTCTGCTATCTTGCTCCAGAAACCATGACTATATGTATATCTTTATGGGACCAGACTACCTCAGTTTTCTTCCTTGAAGCAGCTCCTGGATTTGAACTGCTGACTTTCAGTTATAAGTTGAATGCTTTAGCCACTGTGTCACAAAGGGTGCCTCTTGAAGTGGTCAAAGAGCAGAACTGAAGGAAACCTGTGGTGAAATACAGCAAAGAAGAAAAGATGTGGGAACACTTGTTCTTCAGTGATGGGAGTTTCAAAAAAAAAAAAAAATCTCGCTGTGTTTTCAGAGAAAGAAAAACTAAGTTTCCCCTCAATATTTTAGAAATTTAAGATTTATAATTTCAGTGTTTCCTTTGAAGTATAATATGTGAATGAATGAATTAAATATGTTATAAAAGATATATGCGTTTGTTTTGGAAATTATGGTGTTCAGGAAAAGGTTTGTTACCACTGTAAGAAAACTCCGATAACACTTTTGGGTAGTCTCTTACTTCATACTGCATTTTTCCGCTTAGCTGAAACAGTTAAAAGAATCAAAGTTTTGAAATCAGTTTTCTCTCAGTACCCGTGCCTTCTTGAAATTCTTTTTTGGATGCCTTTATGAATCCTGGGTGGAGCAGATGGTTTGCTAAAGGCTGGCAGTTTGAACTCACCCAATAACTGCAGAAGAAAGGCCGGGTTAACTGTTTCCCTAAAAGGTTACAGCCAAGAAAACCCTTGGAGCCGTTTTCTCAGTAATGCATGCGGTTGCCAGGAATCAGAATCAACTCAGGACAGTATGTATTCCCCAAGTTAGTGCGTCAGAGGGATAGATAAGATCTCCTCTTGTCCCTTGAGTAGGAGGGCTCACCTTAGGAGGTGACAGTGGATGAAGAGAAAGTACAGTGTGATGGGAAGCCCAGATGGGCAATGTCATTATGTCATTACTAAAACTCGCTCATCTTCCCCCTTCTGTTTCTTGCTGTGCATCTCTCTACCCCATGCTAGGCCCACCACCTTGTCTCCCTTCCATAAAAACTCAAACCCCAGACCTTAAAAGAGTTTTGAATATAAAGTCTTTTTCAGAAACAGGCCATACACAGGGTTATGTTTACCCTTCCAGTGACATTCACCTTGAACAATATAACAAGCTAGTCACGTGGGTTTTTTTTTTTTTTTCTTAAACTTTGTAGTCATTATGTTGACATTTACCTTTTGGGGTCTCATGTTTCTGGTTAGTACTTTGACTTTGGTTTGCTAACACCACTGGACTACTGGACTGCAAATCATACAAGATGTTTTGATTTGGAATGTTGAGTTTTGTTTTGTTTTGTTTTCTCCTCTTAGTCTATTGTGGTCACATGAGGTTTTGCAAACTTTTTTTCTTTTTGCTTTCAGAAACCAAAATAAGAGGTTTCTGTTAATTACTGGACAGAGTTCCTATTTTTATATAGCAGCTTGTATTCTGGGTGTTCAGGTTTCTGTAGCTCTTTCTGCCATTTTATAATGAGATTTTGGAACTAACTTTCGGAAGATATTTCTACAAATGTATCCTGTATTGCTTTGATAAGAATTGATCTTATTATATGAAAGATGTGAAATTTAAGTCAGAGTGTTTTATAAGATTTTAGACAGTGTTTTAAAAATGTAACAACTTGTTGTTGATGACTCTGGAAACCTACTTTTATGTGGTAGTGAAGGGACATCAGTTTTTCTTTCAGCAACACTGTGTGCAGAAATTGTTAACATGTTCTGATTAGGTATTTTGTAAGAGAAATACCTTTTTGCTTTTTTGATTTAAACTCCTCTTTTAAAACCTGTGATATTTGTAAAATTATTTAATTTTTGAAATTTACTTAATTCTTGAAGACTTTTGAAATGGAACTTAATTTTAACATAGTTTTAGTTTTACAGACGGTCACAAAGATACTAAAGTGGGTTTCTGTGTACACTTCACCCAGTGTTGCCTTCTTAGGCATTTGTCACATTAAGGAACCAATCTTGGTATATTAACAAAAATACAGCTTATAAGGGTTTACTAATTTTTCCCCTAATGGCCCTATTCTGTCCCAGCATCCATATTACATGACCTTAGTGCATTTAGTCATAAACTATGTGACCATGTTTCATTTCACCATGCTTCTTTAGCTTGTTTAGTTAGGTTTTGATGATGTATGACAGTTTCATAGACTTTGTTTCTCATGACCCAACAGCTTTGAGGTGTGCTTATCAATCACGTAGAGTATTCCTCAGCGTGGGTTTGCCTGTTATTTTTCTTGTGATGAGACTAGAGTTAGGAGTTTGAGGAAGACAAAGTATGAAGCGTCCATGCTATTATTAACATGGATTATCACTGTTAATGTTGGCCTTGACTACCTGGCTAAGTTAGTGTTTTCAGGGTTCTCTGCCGCACAGTTAATTCTTCTCACCTTTCCGTATTACACTATTTTGAAACAAATCACTAAACATAGTCTATATATTCAAGGAAACAAATGTCTAAACATAGTCTATAGTCATTGCCATCATTTATTTATTCAGCTCTTTTGTATCAGTATGGACTCATGAATATGTGTACTTTAGATTCTAATCCAGTACTACGTTAGCATTATTTTTCTTAAATTCTTCCAACTTTGGCCATTAGGAGCTCCTTCAGCTTGTTTCTTGTGCCCCTTTTATAGTCTCCCTTGTTTTGTTTTTGAACTCTTCCTTCTTTACTCTGGAACTAGAAGACGTTCCCGGTTCATTTTCTGTCTCCTCTGCCCTCACCCTATGTTATAGTTGTTGCCTAGTCAGTGTTGTCTCATTAGCAACCCTGTGTAGCGTTCCTGAGGCTGTGATCTTTATGGGAGCAGTTCATTGTTTATTCTGTAGAGCGATTGTGCTCCACAACCCTATAATCAACCATTTCTCTAAGGAGCCCTAGTCCTTCCTGTGAATGAGAATAAGATCTGGAGCCTGGATATACTTGTTGTTACTGGGGGGATGGTGTCCCTGCTTCAAAGCCCTCTCAGCAGCTAGAGCTAGCTGAAGATGTATCACTAACCCATGTTTATCTACATAAGCCCAAACCCTTTGTATAGTAAAATTCTTACTCATAGAGATACTATTGGACAGAGTAAAGCTGCTCCCTAGGATTTCCAAGACTAAATCATATGGAAATAGACTGCCACATCTTTCTCCCACCAAGTGGCTGGTGGGTTCAAACTGCCAGCCTTTCAGCCAAGGGCTGAACCACTGTGTCATCTGGGATATATATATATA
>NW_006408542.1:7454562-7464237 GCF_000296735.1 Chrysochloris asiatica | reverse complement strand
AGAAGTGTATCTCCTTAGGAATCCTCATATGACACTGCAGGATAAGCACTAGACCACAAGGTAGGTTTGATCCACAAGGCTGTCAGTTCAAATTCACCAGTTGCTCCTTGGAAATCCTATACAGGGTCACTATGAGTTGGAACTGACTCGATGGTACTCAACAACAACGTATTTCCATCAAAGAGATGCAGAACTGGCACTGTATATTCACTAAAGGAGATTAAGGCCTGTTTTCTTGTAGTTATTTCAGGAGATTGCAATTGTGAAGAAAGTAGTTTATGCTTTTGAAAATGTTCTGGAATAAAACCTCCCCATCCCCCAAAGTGCTGTCCCATGACAATTGCCAGATTATGTTTTTCCTTTGGTGGGAGCATGTAGTTCTCACCCTCTTCACATGTCTCTTTAGCAGAAGGAAAAGGAGTGGGTCAGAGGTGGAGTTAGCAGAGGCGTTAGCTGGCTGCTGTTCAAGTCTACAACCAAATCATTTGAAGAGGTTTCTTTATTAACATGCCAGAAACATCTTATCCATTCTGTTTCATCGGCGTCTGTTTTGCATTTTGTTTCATCGGTCAGTTTATATAGAAAAGTTTGCTCTGGAGCTTTGTTTTAAAACTTTGCAAACTGCCCCTACCCCCTTCCCAGAATCTCATTTAAATGTTTCTTGACAGCTGTATTGAACTATAATCATACCATACCATTCACCCATTTAAAATGTACTAGTAAGTGGTTTTTAGTATATTTGTGTATATATTCACAGATACTGTACAACCAACTAGTCTGACTTAAATTTGAGTCGCAAACTTAGACAAGATAGAGGAACTTATTTCTTTTGAAGGTTATTGATTTATAATTCTGCTTTTATATTTGAAATCTTTCAAGAAAGTGAGGTGGCACAGTCGGCACTCGTTCATTGTTGCCAAGAAATTTGGAAGACAGCTGTCTGGCCGACTGATTGGAAGAGATCTGTATTTGTGACCATTCCAAAGAGAGGTTACCCAATGGAATGCAGAAATCATGGGGCAGTATCTTTGATATCCCATGTGAGTAAAGTTTTACTAAAAGTAATACAGAAACAGCTGCAAGCACACATTGACAGAGAACTTCCAGAGGTTAAAACCGGATTCAGAAGAGGTTGTAGAATGAGGGATATCATTGCTGATGTCCGATGGATCTTGGCTGAAAGCAGAGAATATCACAAAGATGTTTACTTGTGCTTTATTGACTATGCAAAGGTTTTTGATTGTGTGGCTCATGACAGGCTATGGACAACATTGCAAAGTATGAGTGTTCCGGAACACTTCGTTGTGCTCATGAGGAATCTGTACCTGGACCAAGAGGCAGTTGTTCGAACAGAAAATAGGAACACTGAATGGTTTAAAATTAAGAAAGGTGTGCGACAGGGTTGTGTTCTTTCACCGTACTTATTCAACCTGTATGCTGAGAAAATAATCTGAGAAGCTGAGTTATATGAAGAAAAACGTAACATAAGGATTGGAGGAAGACTCATTAACAACCTGAGATAGGCAGATGATACAACCTTGCTTGGTGAAAGTGAAGCAGGCTTAAAATATTTACTGATGAAGATCAAAGACCACAGACTTTGGTATGGATTGCATCTCAATGTAAAGAAAACAAAAATCCTTACCACCGGACCAGTAAACAACAACATTCTTATCAATGGAGAAAAGATTGAAGTTGTCAAGGACTTCATTCTTCTTGGATCAACCATCAACACTCATGGAAGCAGCAGTCAAGAAATCCAACGACTTATTTCGTTAGGCAAATCTGCTGCGCAAGACCTTTTTAAAATGTTGAAGAGCAAAGATGTCAGCTTGAAGATTACGGTGCACCTGACCCAAGCCATGGTATTTTCAATAACCTCATTTGCATGCGAGAGCATATGAGATGAATAAGGAAGAATGTAGAAGAATTGATGCTTTTGAATTGTGGTGTTCTAGAGGAGAATATTGAAAGTGCCATGGGCTGACAAAGAAACCAACAGATCTGTGTTGGAAGACGTGCAATCAGAGTGCTCCTTGGAGGCCAGGATGGCCAAATTTTGTTTCTCATACTTCGGACGTATTGTCAGGAGGGACCAGTCGCTGGTGAAGGATACCATGTTTGGTAAGGTGGAGGGTCAGAGAAAAATAGGAAGACTCCCAGCGAGATGGGTTGGCCAAGTGGCAGCATTAATGGACTCAAGTGTGGCAACAATAGTGAGGTTGGCCCAGGACCGGGCAGTGTTTTGTTCTGCTGTGCTTACAGTCACTATGAGTCGGTACCGACTCAATGGCACCTAACAACAGCTATCAGTGGACACCAAAGGTGACTATCACTGCCTAACATCATGTAGCTTACAAGTGTTGGACAGACATAAAAACAATAGAAACTAACAATTTGTTGTAGTTTGTTTGGTCCCTGCTGAAATAATGCACGCATTTGCTTTGTTTGCACCACAATTCCGTTTTCATTTCTTCACTTTACTTGTTATCTCATTTCCCCTCCTCTGTTTCAACTAAGTCACAGTTCAGTTGAAGCTGGATTGTACTCATGACTTTTGTTGTTGTTGTTGTTAGGTGCCATTAAGTTGGTTCTGAGTTATAGCAACGCTGTATAGTTTCTGAAGAGTGGTTGGGGAGTTTGAACCGCTGACCTGGCCACACCTGGACTCTATAGTCATCACTAGTCTACCAGTAATCGCGGAGAGGAGAGATCTTTTGTGCATTGAACATTTTCATTTTCTTCAGTATGGAGAATATTGAATTTCTCTGGTTATTTAAGTGCAAAATATGATCAGGTGGCATAGAAAAATGGGAAAGACACCGTTAATTATTAATTCTTATGCTTGTCTAGTTGTGCTGTATGCTTAAACAATGCTCATACATTTGGAGTAGTTTGAGAACCATTACTTTAAAGTAGCGCTTGACTTCCTAGGAAGGAGTTCTGGTTGTACAGTGGTGAAGTGCTGGGCTGTGGGAGAACAGATGTGGCCGTCTGCTTTCATAAGGATTTACAGCCTCAGAAACCCAGTGGAGCAGTAATACCCTATTCTGTAGGGTGTCTAGGAGTTGGAATCAATTCTATTGCAATGGGTGTAGGAATTTTGGTTTCATTTCTTAGGAGGAAGTTAACTAGTAAAATCTGGTTGTAAACCTTACCCAAGTTATAGGCTGTTGTACCTGGCTTATCAAATTGCTTTTATAACTTTATAACTTATTAAACTGTAGCTCTCCAAAAACTTGTGGGTGGCCATATTTGAGATTTTCCATGGGGTCCCTGGTGGCACAAGCCGTTAAGTACTGGAAGGCTGGCAGCTCAAACCCACCCAAAGTGTCTCAGAAGACAAGCGTGGTGATCTACTTACAGAAGGGTGCACGGCTTTGCAAACTCTGTTGTTGTTGTTGTTGTTAAGTGCCATGCAGTCGGTTCCGACTCATAGCGACCCTGCACAGAGTTTCCGAGGCTGTAAATCTTTTTGGGAGTAGAACGCCTCCTCTTTCTCCTGTGGAACTGCTGGTAGTTTCGAACTGCTGACATTGCGGTTGGTTCACAACCCGATTCGTAACCACTACGCTACCAGAGCTCCTTGCATGAGAAAACATCAGACAAATCCAAATTGAGGACAAACAAGGATACGTCAAAACTCTAGGGAGCAGTTTATCCTGAGCATGTGGGTCGCCATGCCATCAGACAACTTGATAAAAACTAACTACAACAATTAAATTGTTTGGCAGTTTAATTTTGGATAAATGAGTTGCTGTTTCTATAATTCAAACTACTAACCATAACTGTACTGCTAACTGCAAGGTCAGCAGTTTAAATCCATCAGCCACTTCTCTCGGAAACCCTATACAAGGACCATTATGAGTCAGAACTGGCTCAGTGGCACGTAACAATTTACATGATGACTTTCCATTTACATAATACTTGGTTTTCATAAAAGATTCAAAATATTTAGATTATTACATAAAAGAGAATTGATTTACAACAGGCAGGATAGGAAATAGATAACTGTGGAGAGGTGGCTGTGGGAATGGGAGGTGGGGGCAGTTTCTCAAAAACATTGCTGAATGAAACATTTTCTTAAGAAAACGTGTTCTTCTAAAAATTCTGTCTAACATTATTGTAAGCTAAGGTAGTTTTTGAGTTACTACTAGCCTTTTACTTCCCTCAGAATGGTTTCTGAAAACTAATAGAATATTTTGGTAAGCTCCTCTGAAATTCTACATACATATTAAGACTTGGCAGTAAGACATAACTTTCAGGCTAGTCAGAATTCCCCGCCACCATGAATCTGTGGAGCACTGACCTTCAGGAAAGCTTGCTACTCTCTTTGCATCCGGATTTTGATTTTTGATGGAAGGATTGGTGAATATATTTCTCTTTTCCAGACTTGTCTATTTCTTTAAAGATTAGAAACATGATATTGTAAAGTGTCAGACAGAGAGAAACAAAATCAGCTTAATTAATGATGGAATGTTGTAAAGCTTAGTATGAAAATCACATTGTTCATCTAGCAGATATTCTTTGAGCTGCTCTCTTTTAAAGTCACCTTGGAAGTGTGTAATTTGAATTTGAATTACTGTATTGTTATTTAGAGATGTAGAGATTGATAGGAGGGGGAGAAAGGAATAATGTACTTTGGGAATATATAAAAATCTTATACATTCCTTATAGGAAGCATGAGATTGAAAACCGCAGTGAGTGGCAAAGTGATCCAAAGCTGGGTTTATCCATGAGCTTCTTTATACATAAGAGGTGGAACCTGGGCATATTGGACTGTCTTACAAACTTGCTAGGTATCTCTGAGAAGAACAAAACAGCTGTAATCAGACTTTCTTGTTTTTGGCATCCACATATCTACCCTGTTGTTTTTTCATGTACAAACAAAGAGAATTACACAGTTAATCCCAGTTTGTGTAGTGATTTACAGTGACCCATGTTTTGTCTGCCATACTGTGTTCAGGTATTTTGTGATTGTATTTACTTTTTTTAAGTACCAGTATCTGACAACTGGTTTTGTACTCAGCGTCATCTCTAGGCTGGACTGGAGCTTTAGACGGTTTTAAAAGTTGTTGTGCTATTTTATATTCCCAACTAAAGAGTTCTGTGGTGAAATGAGTTTGGGAAATGCTGTTTATTCTTGGAGAGTCACATTACTTATCAGCATATTAAAGACTGCGAAAATTCATGCAGTTAATGTACTTTGAACTTTGACTAATTATTATCCTAAATTGATCATGAACCTAAACAAATTTATTTTTATTTTCCTAATGATTGTAATCTCAATTTCACTGAAATTTCACTCAATCCTAATGAATTGCAGGACTAGCCAAGTGCTAAAAGCTTAATTTTATGCTTATTCAGTTTCTTCTCTGGTAAAATTGTAAGATCTAGAAAATTAGATTGAAATTTATGTGAAAGCACTTTGCTAATTCTAGAAGAGAGATATTTGACATAACCAAATGCAGTGAATGATAAAGACCTTGCCAGACAGGCTTACTAGTTTGTGAACTTTCTCACGAATCTTAAGTGGCCATCCAGCCATGGACATTCAGGATTTTAACATATAGCTTTACCATATAACAAAGTCATCAAAAGCATAAGCAGTAATAACATTTTATCCCTGCAATTAGCACTATACTTGCCCTGTAGTTGTTATTGTTAGGTGCCGTGGTGTTGGTTCTAACTCCTAGCTTAACAGAATGAAACAGCTGCTGAGTCCTGGGCTAGCCTCACAATCGTTTTTATCCTTGAGCCTGTTGCTGTTGCCACTGTGCCAGTCCATCTCATTGGAAGTCTTCCTCTTCTTCGCTGACCCTCCACTTCATCATGCATGATGTTCTCCAGGGACTGGTCCCTCCTGATGTTAAGTGCCATCGAGTCAATTGTGACCCATGGCAACCCTGTAGAGGGTTTCCAAGGAGCAGCTGGTGAGCTTGAACCACCGATCGTGCAGTTTCAAATGACTTTGCATTCTGACCTATTAATGCCCACAGAGCCTCCTGATAATATGACCAAAATAAGAGAGACGATGTCTCGCCATCCTGGCTTCTAAGGAGCACTCTGGCTATACTGCTTCTAACACAGATTTGTTTGTTCTCTAGCAGTCTGTGGTACTTTTAGTATTTTTCTCCAATGGTGGTTGTTGGTGGTGATGTGCTGTGTAGTTGGTTCTGACTCATAACAACCCTGTACAGGGTTTCTGAGGCTGTAAATCTTTACAGGAACAGAAAGCCTCATCTTTCTCCTGTGGAACAGCTGGTACTTTTGAACTACTGACCTTGTGGTTCACAGTTTGATTCATAACCACTATGCTACCAGAATTCAAATGTATCAATTCTTCTATAGTCTTCCTTATTCATTGTCCAACTTTCACATGTATATGAGGCTATTGAAAATACCATGAATTGGTGTAGGTATGTTGTTGTTAAAGCGCCCTCGAGTTGGTTCTGACTTACAGTGACACTGTATAGGGTTTCTAAGAAGCAGCTGATGGGTTTGAACCACCAACCTGTGGTTAGCAATCTAGTGCTTATCCTACAGCTCCACACCAGGAGTCCTGGAGTAGGGTATAGGTGAGAAAAAAATACTGATTTGAAAGGAAGTAAATGTTCTAAAATTGAATTGGTTGAATAACTATGAATTTGCTGGGAAGTATTGATTTAGACACTTAAAACAGGTATACTTTATGGCATTTAAATCAGACCTCAATTAACTTGTATAAAAAATAGAGAAGCTACTGGTATATGTTGTTGTTAAGTCCTGTGGAGTTGGTTAAAAAGTCTGAGAAATTTACAAATACGGATTTCCTTTGTTTTGTTTTTTTCTAAAGGAATGTTAAATGGAAATCTTCACTTGTAAATGCTGTTATATCACAGAAAAGAAATGATCAAAATGTTGCTCTATTAGTTGCTGTTGTTAAGTGCCGTCGAGTCAGTTCTGACTCCCAGTGACCCTGTATAGGGTTTCCAAGGAGCGGCTAGTGAGATTGATCCACTGATCTTACAGTCAAGTGCTTATCCTACAGCATCGCACCACTGAAGAAAGAAGAAAGAGGGTAAGAATCCTGGAAACAGTAGGAAAGGAGCAGGGAGGATGGAAGATGCCTGGGCACATGGCTTTCTCTTTCTCTACGGCAAGTCACGTTCAGTGCCAACTCTCTGCAGTCAGCTTATTTCCCACTATGGAATAGGAAACATGTGGGTGACTGTAACGGAAGAATTTTAATAGACTTCAGTTTCATAAGCAACTTTTAGAAAATACTGTACACGTTGGGTTACTGTGGCTAATGTACAATCTTGGTTTTTATTGGTTCACAGCCAGCGAGAAGGTATCCATGGTAATTTAAGCCAGAGTCTCGATTTCAATCATTAGGAATCAGTTCTTCTGTACTCTGATTGATCAATAATTTTCCATTGTCTGATAAAGATTTTCTTTAAGCTTTAGGGAGGGATACAGCAAGGAGAGGGGAGAGAACTCTTTGCCAACAACCAAAACACTAAGATCATCAAGATGATATGATGGATGTTTCAAACTGACATTCAGATCCCAGAAATCACTGAAGTTTCCTCATTTTGTGATGAAGTTCTTTTTCTCTAATCAATCTATCAAATATCTAAAGATCCACCAGATGTTAATGATGCTAAAGGGTCCCTTCCATCACCTCACTCTAGTGGAATGACAGGCTAAGAAAGGGAATAGACTGAGTGAGTAATTTTCTGAAGTCCAGTCTATCTCAAAATTGAATCACTTGGGAATCTTGTTAGAATGCAGGTCTGCTGCACAAGACCTCTTTAAAGTGTTAAAGAGCAAAGATGTCAGCTTGAGGACTAAGGTACACCTGATCCAAGCCATGGTATTTTCAGTCTCATATGCATGGGAATGTTAAACAGTGAATAAGGAAGATCGTAGGAGAATTGATGCATATGAGTTATGGTGTTGGAGGAGAATATTGAAAGTGTCATGGGCTGCCAAAAGAACCAACAGATCTGTGTTGGAAGAAGTGCAGCCAGAGTGCTCCTTGGAGGCCAGGATGGCCAGACTTCATATCTCGTACTTCGGACAGTTTGTCAGGAGGGACCAGCCACTGGAGAAGGGTATCATGTTTGGTAAGAAAAAGAGGAAGACCTCCAGCGAGATGGATTGGCCAAGTGGCAGCATCAATGGGCTAAAGTGTGGCAACAATTGTGAGGTTGGCCCAGGACCAGGCAGTGTTTTTGTTCTCCTGTGCATAGGGTCGTTATGAGTTGGTACCGACTCGATGGCACCTAACAACAACAATTTTTAAAGCAGAAACTCTGTGAATTCTTGAAATGTATGTAGGTCTAGAGGTCTAGACATGAGTCTAGAGGACTTGGAATGCTTGATCTTGCTGTTGTTTTGGTATACCCTACTTATCCACCAAGTCTTCATTCATGCCACTTGTATTTAGATAATTCAGCAGCTTGTTGCTGAACCCACCTTTCTTCTTCCTGGTTTAAAGCACCCATCCTCCCACCCAAACTAGGTGTAAAAATAATCAGAAACTAAAAAGCAGTTTAAGAGATTAGTTTTGTTGTGAAATGCCGTTGAGTCAGTTCTGACCCATAACAACCCTCTGTAGGTTTTCCGAGGAGCAGCTGATGAGCTCGAACCTCTGACCTTGCAGTTCAAACCAACTTTGCAGTCCAGTGCATTAACCCATAACACTACACTAGGACTCCGAGATTAGCTTTAAAAGAGATTAATTTTTATATACTCAGAAGAACTGAAAGAGAAAACCAAATATTGAATGCAAGCATACATTACATTTTGTGTTTTGAGTCTGTAATCAATTGTTTTTTCTAAGTACCTGGTGTGGTGCTGCAGGATAAGCATGGGACTGATAACTGAAAAGTCAACAGTTCAAACCCACCAGCCACTCCTTGAAAATCCTATACAGGGTCAATATGAGTTGGAACCAGCTTGATAGCATTTAACAACAAGTACTGATGTGGCACTGTAAGATAAGCACAGGGCTGCAAGGTCAGTTTGAACCACAAGTTTGGCGGTTCTTACTCACCAGCTGATCCTTGGATCTGGCTATGTACTCCCATAAAGATGGAGCAATTCTCTATTGTACAGGGTCAGAATCGCCTCAACAGAACACAACAACAATAAAACAAATGTGTGACAGAACTGTAATTCACAGGCATTAAGATACAGACAGTGTGGTCAAGGAAAGAAATAACTAAAGAGGGTGTGTGATGCTGTAGGATAAGTTCTGGACTGCTAAATGCAAGGTTGATTCAAAACCACCAGCTTTTCCTGGGAAACCCTGTACAGGGTCGCTGAGTTGGAACCAAGTAGTTGACACTTAACAATATAATACTTAAGTGGATGGTTTCTTACTGCTAATTCCAACTGAAAATTTACTTAAGTAGCACAGAAGTGTTTATACTGTTAAAGGAATTGTTGTTAAATGCTGTCTTAAGTGCACCAGGAATTGATGGCATAAAAATTGAAATCTTTCAAGAAAGTGAGGCGGCACAGGAGGCACTCACTCATCTCTGCCAAGAAATGAAAGACAACTCTTTGGTCTACTGATTGGAAGAGATCCATATTTGTGTCCATTCCAAAGAGAGGTGACCCAACGGAATGCGGAAATCATCGGACAATCTCTTTGATATCCCATGCGAGTAAAGTTTTGCTAAA